>NW_026613859.1:0-26428 GCF_903798145.1 Danio aesculapii | reverse complement strand
ATGATATACTGAATTATTGAATATGTCTAACCGAGGGTGATTCTTACAGCATCGCGTTGATGCCGCAAATCCAGTCCTTCTGGCTCGAGCTATTCAACACTCCTGGTGTTTTCAATTTGTAAGACCTTTCGAAGCATCTCTCAAGCGAGGAAGATGAAGTATGAAATTAATCTTTATCCCTGTTTTGTTTCTTTGCCTCTCTTTTTCACAAAGCATGAAGGCAATTAGCTGTGTGGTTTGGTTCCAGGCTTTGTGCTGGGCGCCTCCGTGTGCCAACTCGCTGGCCTTTTGTTCAGTTGGTTTGTGCCGCCCACTACAGCCCGTCTCCGCTGAGCTTTCCTCTTCACACCTACACAGGGCGTTACACAATTCTACCCTAAAAAGAGCTCTGCTTTAAACCCCCCCCCCCATTCCTGACTCCCTATTGTTTGTTGTGTGCAATTAGGATCAATTCCCTCTTCGTTTCTTCGCTAAAGTGCATGTTTTCTTTGGCTTGGCTGAGGATGTGTTAAACGGATGAGAGGAGAGGTAAGCAGGTGGCTAATTCACAGGGCTTTTTGTTTTCTTATACTCTTACTTTTTGTCCTATTTGGAGTAGTAAACAGGAAACCGCATCCGACTTGCTAAAGCCAATGAGCAGCTTTACATAGTAGACGGAAGCTAAACTGTTACGCTATTGTAACTGGGCTAATGTTTAATGGAAGCAAAGCTAAGACACTTATACTACAACAGATTTGCAGCATTACTACAGTACAGTACTTGATAACTACAGTACAATCCGGTTTCTTAAGAAGATTTTCAGACAGCCAACATCTTGTGCAGTTGAAGTCAAAATTATTCACCCTCCTGTGTTATTTTCTTTGTCAAATATTTCCCAAATGATGTTTAACAGAGCAAGAAAGTCTTATTTGTTTTATAAGGTCATTTTAAAGTCAATATTATTAGCACCCTTAAGCAATATTTGTTTTGGATTGTCTACAGAACAAACCACTATTATATAATGACTTGCATAATTACCCTAACTTTACCCTGATTAACCTAGTTAAGCCTTTAAATGTCACTTTAAGCTGAATACTAGTGTCTTGAAGAATATCTAGTCAAATATTATGTGCTGTCATCATGGCAAAGAGAAAAGAAATCAGTTATTAGAGATGAGTTATCAAAACTATTATGATTAGAAACGTGCTGAAGAAAAATCTTCTCTCCGTTAAATTGAAATTAGGGAGACAAAAATTGAGGGGGCTAATAATTTTGACTTCAAATATTGTACATACACCAGAAGCTAAAAACTCTTAAGTTGTAGATGGATAGATTTGATGTCACTCATAATTTGGTAAAGATGTTTTACCAGTATTAGTGATGACAGTAATAGTGAAAGCTCATTGGAAATACGTCTCTCAGCCTACATTTTTTTTTCTAAACATAAAATATTTTTGCTCCAGGTATGTTTTGTTGCACATTTCAGATGACAAACCACTAGAGGGCGCTGTTCACATTTTTGCGCACCTAAAATGGGTAGGTTTTTTTTGTAGGGTACGTTTCAGAAACACATCCTTCTTGTACACCTCTAGGAGAAGGCAGAGCTTCTCGTAGCAAATCACTGACCTTAAGCCAAGCAATAGTGTTTTCAAAAGCAGATGAACAAGAAAAGTGACCCTTGATTTTTTCATTGCTTTTATCTCCGCTTTACAGGACTCGAAACTGAGCGCAACACCATACAAAAAACTGAGGAACATATTTCCAGTGAGCCTGTGTTGAATAGAAGTGTCTGTGATCCACGAGGAGAGCATAAGTGGTGAGAATTGTTGAAAAAACTGTATAAAGCAATGGAAAGTGCTAGTCCTTTTCTCCAATCATATGAACTATTTTTAAAATCCTTTTTGTTTGGACATTCTAAATGTCTAGTTACTAAGTTCTGTTTATAAAGAGGCCTATTGTACTAGGGATGTACTGAATCTTTAAATGAAATATCAAATTTTCAATTTTATTTGGATTTTTGGCTTAAAGTGCAGTTTTGGACCGTGGCTGAGAGAGAATAACAGGCAAAAAATTGTCAAAAAAAGGCCAAACAGAGTAAAAATAAAATAAAATAAAAAATTGCACAGCCCAGCACTGCTCAATGAGCTGTTTCACTCTCCAGCCATGGTCACTCTGTGGTGTGAAGGGGTTTTTACACTGGACGTAGAAAACGCTGCGCTATGAAACCCATTCATTTCAATGGCTTGTGCTGTGCAACAGTGGTTGCCACTCACGTACACTCATCGATTCATGAACCGCGCATATTTACCAGAAAAGCAAAGTCTGCTCAAATAGCAATAACGCTACTTTGCTGTCATGGCAACGCTAGTAAAATGACACCTCTTGACCAGTTCAATGTCAATAAATGTGTTTATTTAACTTATTATCAGCTCAATTTAAGCTATTTAGTTACATTTACAAGTTCCTAATTATATTATTTAATTAAACAAACACATAATTATCCCCAAAGCATTTTCAGCTTTGGTTTTTGGCCAAGCGCATCCATCATTTTCGGATTCGGTCTAAGTTTTGATTGTGGTGCATCCCTAATTTATACATAAAATGGCGCAAACGAACCACTTTGATGGTTCTGATACTCAAACAATATCTGATTTTCTGTCACCTATATACATAAACCAATGTAAAATATAACCTTCATTGCTAAAATAAGATCCAAAACAATTCAGTATGAAATTATAATAATGGTGTTATCACTGCTGGTTAGATTTCAAAAGGGGGAAAAGCCATTTATTAAAATAAGTAACAATTCAAACCATTCACTGCCGGCGTATTACCTGCCTATTATTAAGATATTAAATGTTTATTAGCAATTATAAAGTATGATCTTATTTTGCATCCCTAATCCTACCCAATTACATTGATCTGAATTGTTTGTTTGTCTTATAATAAGTGTTGAAAACACACATCCAACCTCTAATAATTAATAATCTGTGCTCCCTTGATCCGCAGAACACAAGGCACCCAGAAGCAGCCAGGGAAAAGCTGCCAGCAAGCTTGTGTTGGTTGTACCCTAAGGCCTGTGCACCCCAGAGCCTCAAATCTCTGAAGATCCACTAGCCCCCATCGATCCCCTTTACAGCTCCTGAATAATAAATTTCAGCCCCCCTCCGTCCCGCACAAAAGCCCGACAGGGCCTGGGGTTGGGCTTAAACCCCACTAATTACATCAGCACTGAAAGGAAATCATTGATCAATGGCATTGTGAGACACTCAACTGGCAACCAGAACTGAATCAATGAAATCAATCAGCGGCTTATCAAGAAGTCTGACCATTTGGGTTTCAAATCATGTATTTACACTACCTATAAAAAGCAGAATAAATAAGACATTTGGGTAACACTTTAGTTTAAGTAACAATCCACACCATTTCCTACTTATAAAGTATAAACGACTTATTTGACATCCCTACCCAATACCTAACCCTACTACTAACCCCAATTACTACCTCACTAGCTAATAATAAGCAGCTACATTTTAGGTAATTGAGCAAAAAGTCTTAGTTAAGTTTTGTTAAACTGGTGAATAGTACATTAATATAAAGTCTGACCAACATTTGGATGCTTTTGAAGGAAACCAATGCTTTAGCGGCAATTAATATTGCATTTTATTAATCTGAAATACACTAATGGAGTTTTCTTTAAACACTTCTTTTGAGTAAATCTGCATTTCTTGTCATTGTAAAAATTATGGCATGATGATCACACTCTATTTTATTGTTCAACGAAACTAAGGAATATAATGTGATGTTCCTGTGTACTGTATGTAATGTTATGTATGATAAACATAACATAATACAAAATCTATCTATCTATCTATCTATCTATCTATCTATCTATCTATCTATCTATCTATCTATCTATCTATCTATCTATCTATCTATCTATCTATCTATCTATCTATCTAACTGTGTTCATAATGTATTTGAGAACACTTGTGGTGCTCTTGAGTTGGGGTAGGATTATGGACAGGTTTGGTGGTATGGGTATGTTTAAGAGTGGGTTAAGGTGTAAGGGATGGTCAACAGTGTATTTACAACTGTAATCACAGAATTAATTACAGATGTAATTACATATAGGTTTTTATAAGTATAAGCATAAGTACACAGTAAATACATGTATTTACACAATAAGTACATTGTAATGAATATTAATTTCTGTCTAAGTACATAGTAGTTAAGGACACTTATTATAAAATGGGACCCCGTTAGCCACCAAACATTGTTCAGAGCCTAATAGTTTGTTAACTCTTTAATTAAACGCAAAGCTGACAGAATTGAAAACAGCTGATGGAGTATACACTAACCTGCGCAATATTCTGTCTCAAGATGAGGCGCCAAACAGTCAAAAACACAAAGCTGACAGAACTAAACTGACTGAATGGAGCATATATTAAACCGATCTATTATTCAGACACAAGATAGCACCAAACAGTCCAAAACTGCAGAGTGAAATACATATGAATGTGAATGTAAGTATATGGATGTGAACGTATTCACTGACGCTCAAGGTGATCCCAAATGAGCCTGGGTTATTTAGCGGTTGTTATCTGGGAATAACATACCTTGGAATGTCATGACTGACCAATCAGAAGCGAGTATTCCAGACAGCCGTGTAATATAATATAATATAATATAATATAATATAATATAATATAATATAATATAATATAATATAATATAATATAATATAATATAATAACAATATAATATAATAACAATATAATATAATATAATATAATATAATATAATATAATATAATATAATATAATATAATAACAATATAATATAATATAATATAATATAATATAATATAATATAATATAATATAATATAATATAATATAATAACAATATAATATAATATAATATAATATAATATAATATAATAACAATATAATATAATATAATATAATATAATATAAAATAATAACAATATAATATAATATAATATAATATAATATAATATAATATAATATAATAACAATATAATATAATATAATATAATATAATATAATATAATAACAATATAATATAATATAATATAATATAATATAATATAATATAATATAATATAATATAATATAATAACAATATAATATAATATAATATAATATAATATAATATAATATAATAACAATATAATATATTATAATATAATATAATATAATATAATATAATATAATATAATATAATATAATAACAATATAATATAATATAATATAATATAATATAATATAATAACAATATAATATAATATAATATAATATAATATAATATAATATAATATAATATAATATAATATAATATAATATAATAACAATATAATATAATATAATATAATATAATATAATATAATATAATATAATATAATATAATAACAATATAATATAATATAATATAATATAATATAATATAATATAATATAATATAATATAATAACAATGTAATATAATATAATAATAATATAATATAATATAATATAATATAATATAATATAATATAATATAATATAATATAATATAATATAATATAATATAATATAATATAATATAATATAATATAACATAGGGCTGCACAATATATTGTTTTAGCATTGATATCGCAATGTGATCATTTGCATGTGTTTTTGAGGCTTGATTATTTAAAAGCATTCAAGCATAAAAAATATTACAATTTGTAATTTTAATAATGATCATTTAAAAAAATATTTAATTAAAGGCTACGCAGTTTTATTCTACATGTGATTACACAATTACTGTACCTGGATACAGTTAGTTTATTTCATTTTTTAATACTTTTTTTCTATGATTGAAGATTGTTTTTTATATATATTATGCATAATTTACTCCCCTACAGAATCGTCCCAATCAATCTAATAATATCAATTATTTCCAAATCTGATCATCTGGTGAAACTGTGTATTGATATCGCAATATATATTGTAGAAAGACAGAATATTGCAATGTTTAATTTTTCCAATAACGTGCAGCCCTAATATAATGTAATGAAAATTATATAACATAACAACATAGTATAATATGTGTGTTATTGTTATAATAATAATATTATATTGATAACGTCCGAGGCTCAGACACACTCTCCCGATTCAAAACTAGATTAAAGACCTATCTGTTTAGTAAAGCATACACTCAATGCACCCCTTAGCGGGTTTCCACACAGGTTCTGCATCTTGTTTATATACACTATGAACATCAGCTACGCTAATTATTCTCTTTATTCTCCATTTCCACCTGGGGATACTCTTCCCGAGGCCCTCAGACTATGCAGAGTCACTGATTCGATCCAAGACCAACGACGAGATGATCCCAAGGTTTCCATATCCTGGACCGGGCCGTATCCTGAGCAGCTACTGTGGTGGTCATGGAGGAGTGGAGAACATGAGACTGATTCCTGTGACGCTCCAGAGACAGACGAGTCTTCGCTGAGGCCAGCTTCCAGCCTCCGCCACTGAGACTGCAGCTCTGCACAAGACGTTTGGCCAGCGGAGAAATTAAAATGGTCGTGCCCAACTGAGCCTGGTTTCTCTCAAGGTTTTTTTTCTTCACTTTCGCCAATTAGTGAAGTTTTTTTTCCCTCTCCGCTGTCGCCACTGGCTTGCATGGCTCGGGATCTGTAGAGCTGCGCATCGTTGGATTTGCTCTTCAGTGTTTGGAGCTAAACTGAACTGAACTTAAACACTAAAAACTGAACTACACTGTTCCTATTTACTGTGACCTTTTATGTGAAGCTGCTTTGACACAATCTACATTGTATAAGCGCTACACAAATAAAGGTGAATTGAATTGAATATTTCGATTTATAGCTGCTATCAATCAATGCAGTAGAGTAAGAACTGTTAAAAACTTGCTGCAATGCCATATGTACTGGTGGAATTATAGGTGCTGTTTCACAGATGGTTTGGTTAGTGAGCAAGGGTCTGGTGGATTGTGTCCAGGGACGGACCCTGCTGCTTCATGGGGTCTGATATTGGCGTCCCGAGACACAGCACTCTCGCTCATGCATAATGTACAGCGCCCTACGGCCAGCTAGAGGGCCTGGCTCTAGACAACCACCTGAGATATCTCACGCAGCACACAGGTGTGAGTGTGTTTGCTTCTGCTTAAATGTCTGAAGTTCTCTAATGTGGCTTCTGGTGCTTCACATTAGAAGCATATGCAACACCACGAAGGCATTATGCACATTTTAAAGAGACATATACAAAGACTCGATTAGGCTGCGCGTCCTCCGAAGGGATTTTTTTCTCGCGCTCAGCATTTGTTTTTTGTTGATGTTGATGGTAGTGCCATATTGAGCGTAATTTCAGACGTTGCAAGTTAAAAGAGGCAGCGCCCATCAGTTTTAGTTTTGAGCTAGCCGTTCAATCACAGCGGAGGCGAAGCGGGACGATACCACAGCAACTGTCAACAAATAGATCAAATAGACCAAATCCCTGAATAAAGTATTGCGGTCGTGGATCGAAAAATGATGGAATTACAAACAACAGATGACGAACTACAGAATTAATATTTCTATGAATCCCCTATGATCACTGATGGGTGCCTATACTATCTGAATCTCCTGAAAACAAATGCAAGACTGAGCAGCCTGTGACGTCAACTCTCCCTTCATCTGATTGGCTGGAGGAGCAACTGTCAATCTCCAGTAGTGGACCAATAAATATTGTTACGTTTCACGGATGTTTTGTTTGTTCTGTTTTGCGTGCGCTTCTCTCTTTTCCGCTGTGTGTCATGTGCTGGCTCTAGGTGTGCAACCATTGGTCCAAGGAGCTGTCAATCACCATCGACACGCTAATCAGAACCGGGTCCGCTCCGTATAAAAGCCGTGCGCTTGCGCTGTTCTCCTGGAGCGCTTGGCTCACAGCCAGTCTCCTCACTTGTGTCGGCCAGCCTGTTCATCTGTGTTGATTTGCTTACAATTTGCTGTGTTCTAGTTTTCTCTTTATTAAGAGACTGCTTTATTAGATATGCTTGTGCAGCTCAGTATTATCTAGTGAGAAGTTGAACGATCTTTGTGAGAATTGGATTATATGAGATTGTGTTGTGCTAATGGCTAACACTGTGTACTTTATGAGAACTCTAGTAACGTGAGCAGCTTAGAATATTTATTTGTTAGTTAGTTTAAGGAGTCGTTGCCACATGTGTAATTGCAACCCAGGCTCATTCTGAGAACGTAGTCCCGGGGACGTTTCTGGAGACCGCGAAATACGTCCCGGGAGGTACGTATTTGTGCAGCTTTTGTTTTCGCGAGTCCGCGAGAGGCCGCTGTGCGCGCTTTTCCCCGCGCCGTTCTCGCGTAAACCCGCTAGAGGCCGCTGTCGAACGACCTTCCACCTGTCTGCCTGTCTTCATGACGGAATGATTGACCGTGCGACCGGCCAATCGGCTGACCCACCCTTCTCCGTCCCTAAACCCAACCAACGAAAAGCCGTCCAGAAAAAGAAAAGCCCTCGTCCGATTTTTACCACGTTTTGGGATTTTGACCACATTCTCACCCTGTGACGAACTTGTTCGCTTCATTTTTTGGATTTTGTTTTTGTTTTCTTACCTGATTTCTGGAACCGCTCTTCCCCGGACTCGAACCCGGTCGTCTTCGTCGTCGTGGTCAGCCCCTCTCTGCGCCTCGAGTCCGCCAGAGTACACGAAGAGCTAACCGGACAAACTGGCTGCAGCGGGAAAGCCCTCCACACGGAGGCGAGCGGCCGGCCGGCCGGCCGGCAAGCGCCGAAGGGAATGGCGTCACACCGCCCCGCAGCGTTCGCTTAAAAAAATGAAATGCAGCCGTACGTACCCCCGGCTACGTATTTCGCGGTCTCCAGAAACGTTCCCGGGACTACGTTCTCAGAATGAGCCTGGGTTGTGTAATTGTGTTTTGAGGTTATGAAGTTTAGTTAAGCTACGTGCTGAAGATTACGTTTTTGTTTCTGCATTTTTCTTTGGTTAGTCAGTTTAGTGGGTTGGGTTTAGTTAGATCGTTTTGTTATATTTATTTCTTTGTTTTGGCAACACTCCTATTTTCTTTAATTCGATTATTTAAAATTACATTTATAATGCATTCTCTATTCATTGTCTGACATTCACTGAGTATTAAATACTTAATTTGTTTCACTTAACAAGTGGTTGTTGTGTTCTCATTCATCCAGCATCAGTAGACTCAATGATTGTTACGTTTCATCCTCTTTAATATCTTAACAACTTAAACACGTAACAATATGCTAAAGCACGCTCGTGATTTAAATGAAACTCGAATTGCATCAGAGCGGAGGGGAAAGACCGTAAGCACACAAAACATACAAATACTGTATGAGCGGAAAAACTGATTTTGTCTTTTTATTTATGATTCACGCTTATTATCTTTCAGTCCGCGACCTCGTTTCGTATTCTGCGTTTGGTTTTTTACGCATTATAATTTTACACACAATGTCAATTCTTTTTTAAATATGTGTATTAGCTGATATAAAAAATAAAAGTCCCTGCAAAATCCTTGAGGTACTGAATAATCACTATGGGGTAGTGACACTTTTTTTTTTAGATATGCAGTACTGTGCTTAGGCCCCCAGCTACATTTGTTGTTTTAGTAAGGGTATAACAACATTATATATTACTTTTCTTTCTCTTAATTAAAATACAACCAGAAAATACAGGTTCTACTTGGGTTTTTTGGGTCTAACTGTTTCAGACAAATGAAAGAAAGAGTTCGAGATGGAAGAATGAATGAAAAAGTTTCTGTTTTGGTTTGATCTGCATTTCTGCCAAAGCTGTTGTCAATATTGCTTGAATTGATGAGATTGTGAATGCTGAAAAGTACCGACAGGTTTAAATTCGTCATGTAATTCTCACTAGAACGCACCTAATTTGTAATAGTTGTATTTTTTTTTTAGCTTGATAAAGATCCCAAAACACACTGCTAATGCAATCAAATCATATTTTCTGAGTTTGGATTTCACGCATTATATTTTACACACAATGTCAATTCTTTTTTTAAATGTCTATTATTTTTTTGATCTGCGACTGCAATACTTTAGGCGAGGGATTTGATCCCTTACATTTTCAGGTTTCTCAGTAGCAGAAGTCGTCATAGTTGGTTAAACTTCAATTTAAGCAAAATACAACCAGGCATCTAGCTCCGCCTCTTTACCTATTTTTGTTTACCCACGGGTGATGGACAGACAATATGGCAACGGTTGGCCCCGCCCACTTGTAGCTTCATTTGCATTCTTCAGAAATTGACACCAACAAAATGTCCATCGTTTTTTAAAGTATGGTTCATGCTAATTTACAATTTCAAGCAACAGAACATTTCTGTTATTTGATACATTTATTTATTATATTATATGTTAAGTAAAATAAAAGTAAAACAAATCAAAAATACTAAAAACTAAAACCAAAAATGGTAAGATCTAAAATTGTATCATAATGTGATTTGCATTGAATGGGCTATATGCAGAGCTAGTGTTTTTCAGCCAACGATGAACTTCCGGTGAACGGTTTATGTGGTTATTGCAACCCAGGCTCATTCTGAAAACGTAGTCATTTCATGCATTTCATTTTTTAAGCGAACGCTGCGGGGCAGTGTGACGCCGTTCCTTTTAGCGCTTACCGGCTGGCCGCTTACCTTCATATGGAGGGCTTTCCTGCCGCAACCAGTTTGTCCGGTTAACTCGCCCTGTACGTCGGCGGACTTGAGACGCAGAGAGGAGCTGACCACGACGACGATGACCGGGTTCGAATCCGGGGAAAAGCGGTTCCAGAAATCAGGTAAGACTAAAACAGAATCCAAGAAATAAAGCGAAGAGGTTCATAACAGGGTGAGAATGTGGTAAAATCCGAAAACGTGGTAAAGAAATCAGACGAGGGCTTTTCTTTTTCCGGACGGATTTTGTAAATCGTTGGTTGGGTTTAGGGCGGGTGGGTCAATCGGTAAAATTGGTTGGGTTCAGGGAACGAGGAGGGTGGGTCGGCCTGCCGATTGGCTGGTCGCCCAGTCAATCATTCAGCCAGTCGGACAGACAGATGTTCGACAGCGGCCTCTGGTGGGTTCACGCGAGAACAGCGCAAGCGCGAACGGCACTTGCGGGAGACATTTGAGAAGTGAAAAAGCGCACACAGCGGCCTCTCGCGGATTCGCGAAAATCAAAAACTGCAAAAATACGTACCTCCCGGGATGTATTTCGCGGTCTCCAGAAACGTCCTCAGGACTACGTTTTCAGAATGAGCCTGGGTTGCGTTGTTTTCAATGTCAAACAGTTCCTTTTACAGCACCGATGCTGTAATGTAATTAAAATATATTCAGTTAAATAGATTTAAGCGTTCATTCAGTTCAATTATAAAGACCGTGTAAATGCTAGCACTGTCAGTAGCCGCAGGCGAGCGCAGAAACTCCATTGAAAATACTGAGGTAAAATAAATTCACATATTTTTAAGACATGGCAGGGAAAATGTAATTCAATGCAGAGCTTATTGTCCAGACAGAGACCCCCTTTATATTGTAAACCTATTAGGGCAGGGATGGGCAAACTCGATCCTGGAGGGCCGGTGTCCCTGCATAGTTTTGCACCAACCCTAATCAAACACACCTGCTTGTAGCTTTCTAGTGATCTTTAAGACACTAATTAGGGTGTTCAGGTGTGTTTGATTAGTGTTGGAGCAAAACTCTGCAGGGACACCGGCCCTCCAGGATCGAGTTTGCCCATGCCTGTATTAGGCAGTGAAGATCACTGATTTTTAAAGAAATTAAATCATTAATGCAGCGAGTTTATAATGGAAAGACTGTTCACTAGAAGACATTGGGCTGCCTGACTGAGAATCAAATATCCGTGTGCATATACAACATTGAGTCTCGAGTATATCCTTACATTCCTACTGAACAATATCATCCATGATGAAATAAATAAATAAATACAAAAGAGCCCGTTAGTTTTCAATTTTCTCATTCACTCTGAAGCATCATTATTATGGTTTTAGCTTTATGTGTTTAAGGTGACCCAAATCTATGAGCTGCCGTCCCACCCACTGCATTGTAATCAGATACGGAATTACTACGGTTTCTGGCAATGGTCTCGTTTCACTACAAGAATGGAGATGTCACAGCGGTGGTGGAAAAACACAATAGACTGAGGAGCTAAAGATGATCTCCTGCTATCAGAGGATCTTCAAAAAAATAAGCGATTACACCACAAAAATCAGGTGCAGCCCTTACTACGAAAAATGTCTGTGGATAGAAGATAAAGCTGTGGGGGGAAAAAAGAAGAGCAAGGCGAAGAAGAAAAAAAAATCGAGGGAATCCAGGGACGGGTTACAGATTACTTACACAATCATAAATAGTTTCTCCTCCGCGTATTCAATAATGGTCTTCTCGCTCTATTCAGCAATCCGTTTTGGGCAGCCAGAGGAAGCGGCTAATACAGTTTTATCAAAGCCGAGTATTGGCAGGCAGGGCCAAGAGGCGATGTTCACAAGACGAGGGCAAGAAGACGAGGTGAGAGAGACAGAAAAGAAATCCTGTGGTAATTCCTCTCGGGCTGTAATCCAGCAGGGATTACGGGCTGATATGTGTAGAGAGATTATATATTTATAGTTAAGATGCTCATCCGCCGTTTGCCAAGTGAATGGAGGGAAGTATTACAAGAGATGTACAGTATCAGGCCTACGGGATTTGGGTCTCCTTTATTAACTCCTCAATTACTTTGTGTCTGTGAGAGAACTAAACGGCAAGGCTCGGAAGTAGTTTCGTGTTACAAATAGACATTTGACGATCATCGGTAATTCAATATATCATGATAACGCACACTATTCATTTGGGTACTTTAACATAGAGTGAATAATTATTGAATACCTTGTTTTAGGAAATGTTTAGATTCTATTTGGACTGGTGTTCATTACAGTGCAAAACGCTCGCATTAAGACTGCGTTAGTTAATTTAACTAAACTCACGACCAAAACTACAAAAGCTTTTATTAATTTTAGGTGATGCCCATTTCTTAGTTAATGCTTAATAATGCTTTAAATTAGTAGTCGCAATACGATTAGAAACTGTAATGATTTTATTAAATGGCCTTAATCAATAACTACAGTACTTAATAACTAGTAACTAATAAATCTGGAGCAACGCAGTGGCGCAGTAGGTAGTGCTGTCGCCTCACAACAAGAAGGTCACTGGTTGGCGTCATTGGCGTTTGGCGACATTGGTCAGTTGGCGTTTCTGTGTGGAGTTTGCATGTTCTCCCTGCGTTTGCGTGAGTTTCTGGGTGCTCCGGTTTCCCCCACAGTCTAAAGACATGCGGTATAGGTTAATTAAGTAGGCTAAATTGTCCATAGTGTATGTGTGTGAATGAGTGTGTATGTGTTTCCCAGTGATAGATTGAAGCTGGAAGGGCATCCGCTGCATAAAACAAAGTTGGCGGTTCATTCCGCTGTGGCGACCCCAGATTAATAAAGGGACTAAAAGAAAATGAATGAATGAATGAATGAATGTAATAAATCTGGCTTTTCTCACTGTTACTTCACTAACTAACATTTACTAATGAGACTTTATTGTAAAGCGGTGCCTATTGAACTTTGTTCAGTCTAAACTTTTAAAGCAGAACTTTTAAAATACAATAAAACATTGCACTGAGATTTTTTGCTATTATACCAGTTAAAGAATTGTTTGTATCTTAGATCAATATTGCGATAATACCGTATACCGTGATAAAAGAACAAAAATATTTGATATCATCATACACAAAAAAAAATGGCCTGTAAATTTGACAGTAAAGCACTGACAGCAGGGTTGCCAGCAGTGGTTTAAAGTAAAAAATTACAAATACTCAAACTACTGTAATTGAGTAGTTTCTCTTAGGATTTGGAATTTACTAAGTAGTTTAAAAAATGTGTACTTTTATTTTCCCTTGAGTACATTTATAGTGCTGTATCGGTACTTTTACTCCACTCATCCTGCAGTCACTACTTTATTTGGTCTTGTCTATGGGGGTAGGCAAGCGTCCAATTTAAAATGAACCAAATATCAATGTCTAATTATGTTGGAGCTTGATGTTGTGTGGACGTTACCACTATGACGTCAATCAGACGTTGGATTTTGGTTGCCATAACTGATGAATAAATGTCAGTATTTTGACGTCAATATGACATTGACGCTGGCTAGACATTGAATTTTGGTCACCTGACATCACGACCTAAATCTAACCTTATATCAATGTCTTATAACGTTGTGTGCCTGCTGGCCAATAACTAAATGCACTACAGAATGTTACGTTTACACACACCTGCACAAATTACATGTAAATGCATCGGGTTTTACAGCGCAATACTCACTGCTCGAGTACTTTTGAAAGGGCGACTTTTTACTCATACTTTGAGTAATATTTACAGCAGATAATTTACTCTACTTGCACTACATTTTAGGCAAGTAATGGTACTTTTACTTGAGTATGATTTTTCAGTACTCTTTCCACCACTGGTTGCCAGACATTTACCGTAATTTGTACATTTGAAGTGCTGTAATTAAATTTACTGATTATTGCTGTAAATTTAATCAGGTAACACAGGAAAATTCTATAAATTTAATTACAGCACTGCAAAAATAAATATTAAAGTAACTATCTGGCAACCCTGCTGCCATCTCTTTACAGTATAATTTACAGCTCATTTCTTTAACTCTATGCTAAGTTTGTAAGACAACAAAAACTCACATAACAAACAATATTCGCATTTAAGTTTAAAAAAGGGTCATTTAATTTAGGTTTATTTAATATCCAAATTCAATTTTTTGTTGATGTTTTCAAGAAAATGACAGAAAACATTATTTTAGAAAATAAATAATAATAAAAGTGTGTTGATTTTAATATTTCTGAACTAGTATAAAACATGACCAGTAAAACACTGGCAACCACAGCTGCCTTTTTTTTTTTACTGTCTTTTTTGTTTTTAAGAAATGACCACAAAATTCTGTAGATTTAATTACAGCACTGCAGCTGTAGAAATTACAGTAGCTGGCTGGCAACCCTGCCGGCAGCTCTTTACTGTGCAATATACTCTGTGTCGTTTGGTAAGAAAGCAAGAACTTAAAAGCCCCCAAAAATTGCCTCTTGTTGACATTACTGTGGTTATTTTTTTATCTTTTTCCCATTTTATATAACATCTAATGTTAATAAATAATGTTTATTTCATGACTTTTAATTGTATGTGTTACTATGATGTTCAGTAGCGTTTTCTGCTTATGGGGAAAGTTAAGACTTTCTCATCCACACATACTTATAATTGTGTTTTTGTCTCTGTTACAAAGCTAAGTTCTGTAGATGCTAGTACTTCAAAACAAAAAACTGGTATATATACACTATAAATTAATGAAACACGGTCGTTTACCGTAAAAACTTGAAATATCTAACGGTAAAATACTGGCAACCACAGCTGCTGTTTCTTCAACACTATGGCATCATAGTGGACATAAACAAGGGCATAAAACATTAATTTAAAAAATCTATTAAAAAAAAGTGTATTCATTTTAATATCTCTAAATTAGCATAACACATCTGTTAGCTAACATGACCCCTAAACAAGTACAAATATGCCAAACTGCATACATTTAAAACAGGATGACCAACATGCTCCCAATTCAACTCATCTTTATTTCTAAAGCAGCTTAACATAGATGAAAAAAAGAGAATAAAAAATAACATGTGGAAGATTCCAGCATATCAAACAGGTGTACTAGCGTAACGGAGGTCAGCTAGCGAAGTGCTATGCTGGTAAAGCTCACTCCTCTGACCTCTGAAGTTTCTCTAGCAACAGACGCTAGAGGCTATGGTCTTTAACCTCCTTGGTAGAGCAACCGACTGCCATACAAAGAATCACCAGTTCGATCCCAGCTTAGCGCAGATTGGGTGCAGTAGTGCTGGTGGGTTACACATGGGGGCTCGTCCGGGATGGAAGTGAGGTTTAGGGGGATGAAAGTAACGGAGGTCAGCTAGCGAAGTGCTATGCAGGTAAACCTCATTCCTCTGACCTCTAAAGTTTCTCTAGTGACAGACGGTAGAGGCTATGGTCTTTAGCCTCCTTGTTAGAGCAACCGACTCCCATACAAACAATCGCCGGTTCGATCCCAGCTCAGCGCAGACTGGGTGCAGTAGTGCTGGTGGGTTACACATGAGGGTTCGTCCGGGATGGGAGTGAGGTTTAGGGGGGTGAGTGTAACGGAGGCCGGCTAGAAAAGTGCTATGCAGGTAAACCTGATTCCTCTGACCCAGTGTTTTCCAACCCTGTTCCTGGAGGCACACCAACAGTTCATGTTTTGGATGTCTCTCTCATCTGACCCATTAACTTCAGGTTTTGGAGTCTCTTCCAATGTTCTGATGAGTTGTTTCAGGTGTGTTTGATTAGGGAGAGAATGAAAATGTGTACTGTTGGTGTGCCTTCAGGAACAGGGTTGGGAAACTCTGCTCTGACCTCTAAAGCGACAGACGCTAGAGGCCATGGTCTTTAGCCTCCTTGTTACAGCAACTGACTCCCATACAAACAATCGCCGGCTTGATCCCAGCTCAGTGCGTGTTAGGTACAGAAGGACCGTTGGGTTACACGTGGAACACATAATAACTTGATGGATCCACAATTGCATGATGTAAGTATCTGGCACACTCTCTGATTGACTTTTTTTTTTTTACGTTTCTCAGGGCCATTTTTGGGGGACCTCAAAAACCCCCTTTAGCACTGTCTGCATTTTCTAAGACGAGTGATAAAGCAAGTGTATTTATCTTAGTGTGCAGCAAACTCACACGCACTCATTATCAGTGTACAGTACAACACATGTGCTTTACAGATGGAGTGTAGACTGTGTTTCTGTGCACAGCGAGAATACCTGAAGAACGCAAATACACACAGGGGAGGAAAAAAAATGATACTAACATTAATTCTCGCGGCGTGTTTTCTGCAGGAGATGAAAGAGCTCTGGTGTAATTTCTGCTATTTATTTATCTTAAACGCGGGAATCGGGTGGATACTTATCCAAGGCCTTGATTGCTGCCGGGCTAATTAGACAGAAATATGCAAGTAGAGAAGAAAAGGAGAATTAATTAATGTTTATTTCTCTTCAACCCCACCCCTTTAAGTGCGGGAGGCTAGGTCTTAAAAAAGAAGGCTGACAGATGAGAGAGAGAGAAAAAACACAAAATGTGGATAGAACAAAAGCAAAAAGCCACCAAAAAAACAACAACAAATCAAATAAAAGCAGATCTACACCATCTGTCATTTGACAGCCATCCTCACTTCTCTAAAGTAGCTTCCAGTTTAATCCAGAACTGGTTAATCTTTGTGTTTAAGTCACCAGTGCCATCATATCTGGCTGAAGGGATCTCTGTTTATATAGCAAGTAGATCTCTAGAATTCCAAGTTTCTCAATCAAGACTGCGTGGAAAAGGTTATCGAGCTTTCATGTTGTCTACCCCTTTCTCTATAATTTCAAGAAGGCACCAACGCTCCAAAAATGCTAATTATTAATTTAAAAAAGGCTGACACAAGGCTTGTAATGTTTCGAGCATACGGCTCATCATTAGACAGTGTTCATCACAGTAAGGTGCTCCTTTTTGTACACTTCCGGATCACATGATCTCCTATTACCTCACTACAATAAAAAAAATAATTTAAAAAAATACACATTTATAAATATTACAACTTAGATATTCGAAACGAAAATACAGAAACAAACCATAATATTACATCACAAATTTAAAAAACTCAATATAACAAGGAAATACAACAAAATATTACAACAAATATAGCCAAAAAAAAAACCTTTACCAAAACACTAAACATTAAAGAATTATTAAAGAAAAGGACAAATGTCAGACTCCTCATTTAAACCTCACGTTGTAACAGCAATTTGTTAAGATTGCTGGTTAAGAAAGTGGTTAAGAAACCACACGGGCACCGCAACATATAGATTATGTTAGCGGTCTTGTATGAAATAGTTCCTCTCATTTTTTTGCTGTATGGGGATGTGTAAAAGTTGACGTTTTGTATGTGAAGTTTTGTTGTAAACAACTCCCACATTTAAAATGACCATGTGGTATAGTATTAAAAAAATGCGGAGCGGGTTTCAGATCAGCTCTCACCAACATCATCCGGATATTAGATGTTCTTTTGTGTACTAAACGAGGTGAATGTTCAAAACATTCAACACATGATCTCCTATTATCTCACTACAAGAAAAAACAAAAAAAAAAATACACATTTATAAATATTACAACTTAGATATTCGAAACGAAAATACAGAAACAAACCATAATATTACATCACGAATAAAAAACTGAATATAACAAGGAAATACAACAAAATAATACAACAAATATAGCCAAACAAACCTGTACCCAAACACTAAATATTAAAGAATTATTAAAGAAAAGGACAAATGTCAGACTCCTCATTTAGACCTGTAGAGTGAAAATCCTAAAGGCTTCACGTTGTAGCAGCAATTGTGTTCAATCCCTATGTATTGTAGAGTGGAGACAGAATGTCTCATAACTGAGAAATGCTGCGCAACAGAACTTCTGGGTTCATGATGTTGAATAGCGCATCGATGTTCAGAAATGTTCAGAAAGGTCTACTCGTCTTATCAACATAATATAACCACACTGGCACCGCAATATATAGATTACGTTAGCGGTCTTGCATGAAATAGTTCCTCTCATTTTTTGCTGTATGGGGATGTGTAAAAGTTGACGTTTTGTATGTGAAGTTGCATTGTAAACAACTCCCACATTTAAAATGACCATGAGGTATAGTATTAAAAAAATGCGGAGCAGGTTTTAGATCAGCTCTCATTAACATATTCCATATATTAGATGTTCTTTTGTGTAGTAAACGAGGTGAATGTTCAAAACATTCTTTGAGGGTACCCCTTTCTCTATCGCAACTGTCTTCACTACCTCAATTTATGGGCTGCGACACACAAACTCCAGTGTTATTTACAATTAAACAGAGAATACAGACTGGCTTACAACCTAATTAAAAAAATCCAACACAGGCATTTACTGACCTAATACACTGAAAAAAGTGTTGCATGCCAAACTGTTGCAAACTATTTATTTGTGTTGAATTTAAACAAACAAATTAAATTGAGCAAAGTTCAACTTAATTTGTTTGTTTAAATTCAGCCCAAATAAATTGTTTACAACCACTGAACGTAAAAAAATTGAGTAAATCCAAGGAATCATCTTTGAATAATTCTTTTCAGTGTACACACTGAGTGACCAGCAGCTCGCTATAGAAAGAGGTCGGCATTAAAAAGCTGTGGTTTCTGACAGAAGAGGGAATCTGCACTGACTGCATATCAGGAGCGGTGGAGAATGAGAAACAATCAAAGACAAATTTGTTGTCTAAACTGACAGCTGGAGGGGCGTGGTTAAGTGCGTTAGCCACGCCCATTACCTCAGACAAACCTAATCTGAGAATTTAACTGAAAACAAATAGGAAGATTTCAGATTTCAATGAAAGACTTCAAGGGCAAACGATAGCTTTTTTTTCTTAATGACATGCACAGATGAATTGTTCACCACAAAACTAGACTAGCAATGTGAGCTAACTAAGTCATACTGTTAGCTCTGATTTCATTTGTCCCCAAACTTAATATCAGCAGAGAAAGTCATCAAAGAAATCAAACGAGATTAAGACCCGTCAATTCTAACGCCTATCCCAAACAGTTTCTCACACACGCCGGCCGGACAGACGGACGGCTCCCATCATCATGAAAAGGCTGTTCGGGGCGGCCAAGTTGAAGAGGTGGGGCGGCTTCCTCATTAATCAGCACGTCTAATAAATCCCCGTGCCTGCATTCTGACAGAGCATTAGTCACCGAAAAGCGCTCGCTAAGAGACAGAGAAGAATGGGCCGCCTGTGGGACAGGGTCAATCAGAAACTCATCAAATGCGTCATTTGGTCTCTCCATTTAGACAAACAGCACTTGTTTATGGGAAAGATATCAGGTGTTCTGGAATAGGGAGCGAGCGCTGAAACTGCACATCCATTAATCAGGCCTTGATTATACACGAGCAGGAAGGTTGTTTATCCTAATTTCATTCATTGCGATCAACAAAGAAAATACACGAGTATACAGCCATTAGCGGCGGGCGCGGATGGCACAATCATTTTCCCGTATTAAATAAAGCGATGATGAATGAGCCAATAAAAACTAAAACAAAGAGGTTTTTATTACTTCAATTTAAACTCTCCCCTTCAATCTCGCTGTAAATAATGGTGTGGGTGTGAAAGTGTCTTTTAGAGAAAGAGAGAATGAGATCACGCATGCGAGACCCTGGCAGAGTCAAAGCTGTTTTCATTCGCTCGCATTCAAACTTCCCGTCCTGATGTTTTAATCTGGAGTCAGTGGGTGAGCTAGTTAGGGCCGTCAGCCAAATGGTCAACAACAATCTTGAAGGACGGGACGAGCACTTTTTGATCATTCACGACTCGCTATCAAAAATGTTTTTCCCGCCATTAGAACGAGTGTCCTCTGTAGTCGCGGCGCTCGGTGCCTGCTTAATGAAAAACAGATTTTCTTAATAGGTGGAGATGTCCCTCTGTGTTAAAATGGACACAGTTAGCATCACAGAAATAAAAAGGGTCAAATGTAAATGCTTAAAGGGAAATGTTAAAAAGGAAGAGCGGCAGAACAAATCAAGGTCAGGAATGAACTTTTCCAGGAACTGATGTGAGCTCAGTTTTTATAACGACTTTATTAGGACGTCACTTTGATGTTCGGTGTTATTTAACCGATTACATCCAAGAGTTAGAAAGATATCAAATGTAACCAGTGACAACAAATGGTTAAAATTGTTTGCAAATTAAAGATTATAGCGTTTGTTTTTTTATACTATTGATGTTAAAAGTTTCCATATTTCAGCATTCATTAAATTTTCTTCATTTGTGTTCAACCGAACAAAAAACCTTCAGTCAATGATGGCGGAATTAAACTTATTGGTGAACTATCCCTTTAAAAAACTCGTTACAAACTGAAAAAAATGATTCAGAGATGATTCATTGGATTTACTCAATTATTTTAGGGTGAGTGTTTGTAAATAATTTATATGAGTCAGAATCAGAATCAGAAAGAGCTTTATTGCCAGGTATGTTCACACATACGAGGAATTTGGAGCTTCTACAGTGCAACAGGATAACGAGACAGGACAAAAAACAGATCGGGCTGTTCTGCTGCGCAGTGCTCTGTAGCGTCGACCAGAAGGTAACAGTTCAAAGAGGCAGTGTGCTGGGTGTGAGGGGTCCAGAGTGATTTTGCAGCCCTTCTGCTCGCTCTGGATAAGTACAGTTCTTGGGGAGTAGGAAGGGTTGTACCAGTGATTCGCTCAGCAGTCCGAACTATTCGACGTAGTCTTTGGAGATCGTATTTAGTAGCTGAGCTAAACCAGACAGTTATTGATGTGCAGATGACTGATTCAATGATGGAGGTGTAGAACTGTTTCAGCAGCTCCTTTGGGAGGTTAAACTTCCTCAGCTGACGAAGAAAGTACAGCCTCTGTTGAGCTTTTTTGACAATGGAGTCAATGTGAGTGTCCCACTTCAGGTCCTGAGAGATGGTGGTGCCCAGGAACCTGAATGACTCCAACTGCTGCCACAATGCTGTCCATGATGCTCAGTGGGGGGAGAGCAGGGGGGTTTCTCCTGAAGTCCACTATCATCTCCACTGTTTTGAGCGTGTTGAGCTCCAGGTTGTTGTGGCTGCACCAGACAGCCAACTCCTTAACCTCCTGTCTGTAAGCAGACTCGTTACCGTCCTGAATGAGGCCGATAAGTGTGGTGTCGTCTGCAAACTCAAGAGCTTGACAGAGGAGTCTTGGGCTGAATTTAAACAACCAAATGAAGTTGAACACTACTAAAATAACTTGTTTGTTTAAATTCATAGCATATAAACCATTTTTTTCAGTGCAGGGTAGTTATACTGATACACATTGCTATTGTAAAAAAGATTAATACAAGATGAATACACTCGCCGGCCACTTTATTAGGTACACCTTACTAGTACGGGTTTGGGACCCCATTTTGCATTCAGAACTGCCTTAATCCTTCGTGGCGTAGATTCAACAAGGTACTGGAAATATTCCTCAGAGATTTTGCTCCATATTGACATGATAGCATCACGCAGTTGCTGCTGCAGATTTGTCAGTGAAGCTTCCATTCCACCACATCCCAAAGGTGCTCTATTGGATTGAGATCTGGTGACTGTGGAGGGCCATTTTAGTACAGTGAACTCATTGTCATGTTCAAGAAAACCTGTCTGAGATGACTCGCGTTATCCTTCTGGAAGTAGCCATCAGAAGATGGGTACACTGTGGTCATAAAGGCTTGGACATGGTCAGTAACAGTACTCGGGTAGGCTTGTGGTGTTGACACGATGCTTAATTGGTACTAATGGACCCAAAGTTTGCCAAAAAAATATCCCCCACACCATTACACCACCACCAGCAGCCTGAACCGCTGATACAAGGCAGGATGGATCCATGTTTTCATGTTGTTGATGCAAAATTCTGACCCGACCATCCGAATGTGTCAGCAGAAATGGAGACTCATCAGACCAGGCAACGTTTCTCCAATCTTCTGTTGTCCAGTTTTGGTGAGCCTGTGTGAATTGTAGCCTCAGTTTCCTGTTCTAAGCTGACAGGAGTGGCACCCGGTGTGGTCTTCTGCTGCTGTAGCCCATCCACCTCAAGTTGGATGAGTTGTGTGTTCAGAGATGCTCTTCTGCAGACCTCGGTTGTAACTAGTAGTTGGACAGGTGCACCTAACAAGGTGGCCGGTGAGTGTATATTAACCAGTATTTAATGTCCTGAATTGTGCATTAAAATAATTTTTGTAATTGTGTTTGGAGAAACGCAAAGACAAAATCCTAATCACATCATAAAAACCTGTAAAAAGATGCTGCATTACCACTTTGATTTCATTTTTCACATTTGTGTTTAATCATGACTCCCATTAAAGTTTATTTTAAGGGTCTTGAGCTCTTGCTGCATTTTAGGCATTATCTGTATACTATATGGATAGGCTTGTGCCGGTATTCGGTAATGCGATAAATCACGGTAATGAATATGCACGATATTGTTATCGCGAGCACTTCAAAATACCGTGAAAAATAATAGATCCAAATTTATATTCTTAGAACGCGCCTTAGCTTATTTTCCATCAAACCGCTTGAAGAAACACTGCGTATATGCTGCGCAGAACTGATGCGCACTCTGATGTAAACAATCCCCACATGTAGAAGCCCTGTGTGCACGCAGTGCGCGCCGCCGCTGCCACCGCACTATACTCCTCACACGAAGAAGAAGCATGGCGGAAGGAGGAACGCTGCCGACAATTTTATCCCCCTTCAGCTTATTTTCTATCAACCGCTTGAAGAAACACTGCGTATATGCTGCGCAGAACTTGATGCGCACTCTGATGTAAACAATCCCCGCATGTAGAAGCACTGTGTGCACACAGCGCGCGCCGCTGCTGCCACCGCTCTCTAATCCTCACACGAAGAAGAAGCATGGCGGGGACGCTGCCGACAATTTATCCCCCTTCAAAAAAAAAGTCAGAGGTTTGGAAATATTTTGGGTTCCAAAAAAATGCAGAGGGATTGCTGATCGAAGACGGTTTCCCTTTGCACATTCACTTTGATATAATTGCTCAAGTTTACTTTTATATTGTGTATTGTTTTATTTATATTTACTTGTATTTAAATGTTTGAAGTACTTTTAGTTAATTAAAAAGTTATTAAAGTTACTAAGTTGACGAAACTGAAGTTTTTTGTGTTTTTTTTACCTGTTTTCTCTAGTAAAATTACAATACCGTGATAATACCGTATACCGTGATAAAGCTCATCAATTAATCGCACCATGAAAATGTGATACAGGCACATGCCTATATATGGATTAGACCAAGAGAAAAAAGAGATAATAGAACACATCTATCTATACTCCTAATACAGTTCTTCTAAAGTACAACATTCATAAAAAACGCTTAAACTGCCTACAGATCCAATATGAATTCAGCTTTTCATTACACACACACACGATACAATACAACGCAACTGGTAATATCTAGTGTTTTTATTTTAAACTGCAGGTGAGATGAATCAAATTAGAAGGCATGGAGGTGAGAGGTTTATGTATCTCACGTAATTAAAGGCACAGCTCTGAATGTATCATGGGAATGGAGAATATGCAGGAATCTGTTTCACCAGCTCGCGGCAAACCCAGCAGGCGGGCCAAGCTAATTAAATTACTTTGCAAAGTTTACTTAACAGTAAATGGTTAGTAAAATTAAGGTGATTGCAAATTTTCTTTCATTCCACTTCAGACGCGAGCCTGTTTGAAACTCGTCTGCAAATAATTAGCGCATACATTTGCATCAAATCATTTATACCATATGTTGCAGAAATTATGGAAAACAGCATGATTAAAAATATCTCTTTTTTCTGTGTTATGGTAATTGTTAATATAGTGACTAAGAAAGGCGGATGAGAGACACACACACACACAGAAGTCAGAGAGAGAGAGAGAGAGATGAGATAGAGATAGAGAGAGAGAGAGAGAGGAGAGAGGAGAGAGAGAGCAGAGAGAGAGAGAGAGGAGGAGAGAGAGAGAGAGAGAGAAGAGGGAGAGGAGAGAGAGAGATGAGAGAGAGAGAGAGAGAGAGAGAGAGAGGAGAGAGAGAGAGAGAGAGAGAGATGAGGCGGGGAAAGAAATTATTCCATTTGCATCTGAACATTGAAGGTTTTGTTTCAAGAGCTCAGCAGATGCTGTTTGAAATCTGCCAAGAGTTAAAAGACAGCGTTCTCCTCTTGAACCCGCAAACAGCACCAGCTAAACACTCAATGCGGCTCCAGCGCACACCTGACATGCACAGTAATTATCTCTATCACTATCACAGTGTGTATGAGTTCATGTGCCATTTGCAAACCATTTTAGGTCACATCTGTCCTAGTGAGGGAACGAGAAAGGTCTTAAAATAAATAAAATAAAATAATAATAATAACAATAAAATTAAACATTTATAAATTATTAATATTAATAATAATAAATAAATAGATAGACAAAATAAAATAATTAAACATTAATAATAATAATAATAATAACAAATAAAATTCAACATTAATAACAACAACAACAACAACACAAAAAACAACAACAACAAATAAAATTCAACATTAATAATATTAATAAAAATAAATAAATAAATAAATAAATAACAATAATAATAATAATAACAAACCATTAAAAATAATAAACCATTAAAATAATAATAATAATAATAATAATAATAATAACAATAATAACAACAACAACAACAATAATAAACCATTTAAATAACAAACCATTAAATAATAATAATAATAATATTAATAATAATAATTTATAGACAAATTAGGACATACTGTATGCAATTATTAATAACACAATGGAAGGAAATTTGAATAAACAAACAATAATAATAATAAACTTTAAACATTAATAATAATAACAATAATAATAATAAAAAATCACAATAATAGACATGTAAACAACAGCAATAATAATAAGCAATTAAACAAATAATAATAACAACAAATAATAATAATAATAATTTTAAAATGTGCAACAAATTAAAACATACTGTACGCAATTATCAATAACAATAAAAAAAATCACGAAAATAATCATTTCAAAGTATTTAGATTAATAAATAATGCAAAAAGTAAGCCAAAACGTTGACATTAATACAGTCATGCTAACCACCTCCTAAACCAGAGCAGACTCAAACAAACACTACGAACTGTCATTTTACAAATCCACCGTCTCATAAATGAACCCTAGTATATAAATCAGTATGAGTAGCACTGCTCGTTTATTTTTTTGTAGAAATCAGTCAGCCTGCCTCATTATGAAAGCTGAGTGACTTTGACACGGTACAAAAATATTCCTGTGTTCTGAGGTTACACATTAGTTTGAGGGAGTAGTAAATAAATGCAACTATTCTTGGTGATTTACTGACAAATGACCCCTGTTCCCTTTTTCATTCATTTTCCTTAGGCTTAGTCCCTTATTTATCAGGGGTCGCCACAGCGGAATGAACCACCAACTATTCAAGTGTATGTTTTACGCAGTGGATACCCTTCCAGCCGCAACCTAGTACTGGGAAACACCCATACTAGGTCTGGCCGATTAATCGAACAAATAATCGAAATCGTCATTCAGAACCTATAATCGATCTAATTTTCCCAGGTCCATATTATTCCGATTTTTTTCCCTACCGCGTGTGGAGTCATGTGACCCTGATCTGTTAAGGCAGATTTAGACTTTTGTCTGTTTTGAGCGCCTCTTAAAAATCTAACTACCCGTTGCGATGACATGT
>NW_026613858.1:25000-26718 GCF_903798145.1 Danio aesculapii | reverse complement strand
CTCGCTGTGTGTGTGTGTAAGATGTGTTCAGCGTGCTGCGAGAGCTGATTCTGGCAGGTAAAGGTGTGTTTCTGCAGTTCTGCATGCAGCGTGTTCTCCTCTCTCTCTCCTCATAGACCTCCACAGCTCTCTCTCTCCTCTCTCTCTCCCGCTGCGGTATGCCCCGCCCCTTACCCATCACATGATCAGGTTTCCTCTTCCTACAGGGTCTCCTCTGTGGTCCAAGGAGCGCTTCAGTCCAATCGTGGCCCAGAAGGGTCAGTCGCTGGTGCTGCACTGCCGACCCCCTGCAGGCCTGCCGCCGCCCATCGTCTTCTGGATGGACAACAGTGAGTGTCTGTTCATTCACTGATGAGTCTCTTAAACCCCGCCCCTTACACTTTAGCGAGTCCCACCCACATCACACTCTCCAATCAGCAGCTGATGCCTAGAGACAAGCCCCGCCCTGCATGTTATTTCCTTACTCAGATATACACCACAGTACAGGAGATATTCATAAGCTCATTTACATCTCATTAATATTCATATAATGTAAGAATGATGTTTTTATTAAGAATATTCTATATTATTGGTCTTTTTCTCTTAGGATTATATAAGTAACACATATAAATAAATGCTAAATAGGTTTTTCCAAGTTTTAAGTGTTTTACTGAAGTAATTACTTTAGTTTTATTTAAATTATTATTTACATACTTAATTATTCAAAAAAATTCAGCTGCTGTTTATTGAGTTTATTAAGTATCAAACATGACTGTAGTTTTGTGTTTGTGATGAACTGTAATGACCCTGGTGTGTGTGTGTGTGTGTGTGTGCGTGTGTGTGCGTGCGTGCGTGTGTGTGTGCAGATTTCCAGCGTCTCCCTCAGAGCCGGCGTGTGTCTCAGGGTCTGAATGGAGATCTGTACTTCTCCAACGTGCAGATGGAGGATTCCAGGAACAACTACATCTGCTACGCCCGCTTCCCGCACACACAGACCATCCAGCAGAAGCAGCCCATCAGCGTGCACGTCACCGAGCGTGAGTGTGTGTGTGTGTGTGTGTGTGTTTCTGACAGCTCTTCATCATTTTAATGCACTGCGCTCAACAATGAGGCCTCTTGATCTGCGAATGCCAGCGGGGTCACATGACGCACGTCTCGGCCAATCACCCACTCCGCCTGCATGAGTCTGACGTGTGCTGTGTTCTGTTGTGTTTCAGTGGAGTCGCTCAATGACACTATGGCAGATATTTTCAATGACACTGATTGGTTCAGTGGTGAGTGACGGCGCCCCCTAGTGACTCTCACTTAACTTAACCAGATAACCTCGACCCCTGACCCCTGTGTTAACCCTTCACTAATAGAGGCTCTTCTTCTGCTTTATAAAGGGCTTCGGGTTCTTCATCTTCATCATCATCATCATCATTTCTTCCTCTCTTCTAGCTCTTCCAAACCCTCATTAGTGATCTTCATTAACCACAGTAAAACACTGCCGACTGTAGACAACACAAGGCTCTTCTGTGTTTACTGGAGAAGCTTAATGACTGTGGGAAATATTTCATCAATATTAAGCGAGTTATAAACATAATGTGTTCAGAAGAATATTTTAGCACTTGTTTTTCATTAAGCTGGGGTCTGTTCCACAAAGCTGGATTAACAAGCTCAGGATTAGTCCCGAGAGTTAGTTTTCTAGTTGACCAGTGCAGTTGGGCTTTGTTGTTATTATCAGATTTCTGTTTATG
>NW_026613858.1:12500-20000 GCF_903798145.1 Danio aesculapii | reverse complement strand
AGGTTTCGTGTGGACGCAGACAGCCTGACCATCTCAGACGTGTCGGAGAGTGACGCGGGTGTGTACACGTGTGTGGTGAACACGACACTGGACCAGGACTCAGCCAGCGCTCAGCTCACGGTGGTCGGTGAGTGTGTGTGTGTGTGTGTGTTTAACTCTGCATTCACACTGAGCGCTGCAGACTCAACCTAACACTGTTCCTCTGACTCCGCCCACTCCTCTGATACGCCCTCAGAGGCCACACCCACCCCCGCCCTGATCTACGGTAAACACTCGCGTCCCATGATGCACTGCGCATGACGTAGTGTGTGTGTGTGTTATGATTGCACGTCTCTTATTTTGAGTTTTTTTATTTAAGATTCTCAGAGGATTTGAATCTTTGAGAGTCGTTTGCAGAAGATTCAGATCATGAATCACTCCCAGAGTCATGTGATTCCAGTAAACGAAGCTTCATTAGACTGAATCCTCATTATAGCTTCATCAGTTCAGTTCAGTGACTCTTCAAACTGAATCATTTGTAACTGAACACACTTGACTCTGCATGGAGCGAACACTTGCATTGATTCGTAAAGGTGTGTGTGTGTGTGTGCATGTGTGTTCAGTTGTTTACTGTGTTATGAGCCATTTCAAGCTTTTCAAGTCAGTGAGTCATTTAGCAAAACATTTGATTCAGTTGATTCAGTCTTGAGGAGCTCATCTCCCGTCAGTGAATGAGGGATTCAGTGGTGAATTGAATCTTTTGTGTGTGTGGTTGTGGTTCAGATGTTCGTGCATGAATCACTGCAGCATGTGTTCATCATGTTGATCTGATCATGTGACTCATTTGAACTGATCGATTCGTGTATTTGACTCTTCAGAACAGCCGGACGCGCCTACTGATCTGGAGCTCACAGACCCGGGAGCGAGGAGCGTTCAGCTCACCTGGACACCTGGAGACGAACACAACAGCCCTACCAAGAGTATGACACACACACGCACACACACGCACACACACACACACACACACACACAAATGTACATTTAAATGGTGTTAATGAGATGCAGGTTGTGTGAGATGTGCTCTATAAATGTGTGTGTGTGTATGTGTGTGTGTGTGTGTGTGTGTGTGTGTGTGTGTGTGTGTGTGTGTGTGTCAGAGTTCCTGATCCAGTATGAGGACGCTCTCCATCAGAGCGGTGTCTGGCTGAACCTGACGGAGGTTCCGGGTTCGAGGACGACGGCTCACCTGAAGCTCTCCCCGTATGTGCACTACAGCTTCAGGGTGCTGGCGCTCAATGATGTGGGATACAGCCGACCCAGCAGAGCCTCACGCCAGTACAGGACCAGTCCCGCTGGTACACACACACACAATACCACACATAAACACACACACACACACACTTATTAACACACATACAAACACTTATTAATACACACACACACACACACTCACACAAACACACAAACACACACTCAAATACACAAGCACACACTTATTAAAACACAAATAATATAAACACACACTTATATACACACACACACACACACCCTCATATAAACACAAGCACACACTCAAAAACATACTCATTAAAACATAAATAATATAAACACACTCAAATACACACACACTTATAAACACACACACAAACACACACTCATAAACACAATCATTAAAACACAAATAATACAAACACACGCTCAAATACACACACACACTCATATAAACACACACTCAAATACACACACACACACACTCATATAAACACACGCTCAAATACACACACACACACTCATATAAACACACACTCAAATACACACACACACTCACACACTCATAAACACACTCATTAAAACACAAATTATATAAACACACGCTCAAATACACACACACACTCATATAAATACACACACACAAACACACACTCATAAACACAATCATTAAAACACAAATAATACAAACACACACTCAAATACACACACACACACTCATATAAATACACACACACAAACACACACTCATAAACACAATCATTAAAACACAAATAATACAAACACACGCTCAAATACACACACACACACTCATATAAACACACACTCAAATACACACACACACTCACACACTCATAAACACAAATTATACAAACACACTCCCAAATACACACACACACACTCATATAAACACACAAACACACACACATTCAAATACACACACACTCAAATACACACACACTCATATAAACACACAAACACACACACATTCAAATACACACACACTCAAATACACACACACTCATGAAAACACACACACACACGCACACTCATAAACACACTCATTAAAACACAAATAATAAATACACACTCATATACACACACTCGTGAACACACTCAATAACACATAAATAATATAAACACACACACTCATATAAACACACACTCAAATACACACACACTTATAAACACACACTCATAAACACAATCATTAAAACACAAATAATACAAACACATGCTCAAATACACACACACACACACTCATATAAACACACACTCAAATACACACACACTCATATAAACACACCCTCAAATACACACACACACACACTCACACACTCATAAACACACTCATTAAAACACAAATTATATAAACACACACCCAAATACACACACACACACATATAAACACACAAACACATACACACACACTCAAATACACACACTAATATAAACACAAACTCAAATACACACTTTCATAAACACACTCATTAAAACACTAATAATATATACACACTCATATACACACACTCGTGAACACACTCAATAACACCTAAATAATATAAACACACACACTCATAAAAACACACACTCAAATACACACACTCATATAAACACACACTCATAAACACAATCATTAAAACACAAATAATACAAACACATGCTCAAATACACACACACACACTCATATAAACACACTCAAATATGCACAAATACACACTTGTATAAACACATGCACACACTCATTAAGACGCTTATACACACACACACACACACACACACACACACACACACGTGATTGACATGCTACATTGTTTCTCTGCAGCTCCGGATGAGAACCCCAGTGAGGTCAAAGGTCACGGCACTGAGCACAATAATCTGGTCATAACATGGAAGGTGAGTAAGAGTTCATGTGTGTGTGTGTGTGTGTGTGTGTGTGTGTGTGTGTGTGTGTGTGTGTGTGTGTGTGTGTGTGTGTGTGTGTGTCTCTGTGTGTTTGTGTATGTCTTACTCTGTGTGTGTATATGTGTGCTCATGTATATGTGTGTGTGTGCAGCCGCTGACCCCTCTGCAGGCCAATGGTCCGGGTCTGCAGTATAAGGTGATGTGGCGTCAGCAGGAAGTGGAGCAGGATTGGTCGTTCGTCACCGTGGCGAACGTCTCCAGGTTCGTGGTTTCGGGAACGCCCACGTTTGTGCCGTACGAGCTGAAGGTGCAGGCGCTCAACGACTATGGCCACGCCCCCAAACCCAGCGCTGTGATTGGTCACTCCGGAGAGGACTGTGAGTCACACTCTCAGCCAATCACAACTCACTCACTCACTCACTCACTCACTCACTCATTCTCCTTAAGCTTAGTCCCTTATTCATCAGGGGTCACCACAGTGGAATGAACCACCAACTATTCCAGCATATGTTTTACACAGCAGATGCCCTTCCAGCTGCAACCCAGTACTGGGAAACACCCATACGCATATACACACACACACACACACACACACACACACACACACACACACACTCATACACTACGGCTAGTTTAGTTGATCAGTTCCCCTATAGCGCATGTGTTTGGACTGTGGGGGAAACCGGAGCACCCGGAGGAACCCACACCAACACGGGGAGAACATGCAAACTCCACACAGAAACACCAACTGACCCAGCCGAGACTCGAACCAGCAACCTTCTTACTGTGAGGCCACAGTGCTGACCACTGAGCCACCGTGCTGCCCACAATCAGATCAACAGTGTGTTCAGATGAGACTGACCCCTGCTGGACACTACAGAGAATACACAACCAACAGCGTGTGTGTGTGTGTGCGTGCGTGCATGCGCGTGTGTGTGTGTGTGTGTGTGTGTGTGTGTGTGTGTGTGTGTGTGTGTGTGTGCGTGCGTGCATGCGTGTGTGTGTGTGCACACTGATATATATATCCTCATAGTTATATTCATGGTCATCCCGCTTGTGAAGGTATTTAACTCCCAGAATGCACCTGTCAGTTCCCTCTGCAGCTCCAGAAGCGGTGCAGGTGCTGGTTCTGAACAGTACTGAGGCTGAGGTGAGCTGGACACACGTTCCCCAGCGCTCGGTGCGCGGACGCCTGCAGGGATACAGGGTACAGTCACACACACACACACACACACACACACACACACATCATGTGCTGTCTGCAGCGCTGTCTGTCATAGCAGCTTTACAAACACTCGTTTGGAGACATTTGTGTGTGTGTGCGTGTGTGCGTGTGTGTGCGTGTGTGTGTGTGTGTGTGTGTGTGTGTGTGTGTGCGCGTGTGTGTGTGTGTGTGTGTGTGTGTGTGTGTGCGCGTGTGTGTGTGTGTGTGTGTGTGTGTGCAGGTTCATTACCGGCGCGAGCGCAGTCTGCACCGCCACAACTCTCACCATGGAGAGCAGCGCAGCGAGACCTTCAGCTCGGGCAGCAGCAGCGGCCGCCTGACAGACCTGCAGCCCTACAGCCTCTACAGCCTGCACATCACTGCGCTGAGTGGACGCGGAGAGGGGCCCGCGAGCACCACACACCGCTTCCAGACGCCGGAGGGAGGTGAGGGACACATGCGGGACGCTCAGAGCACGCTAACACACTCGTCTGTGGCTCATCATCTGAGTGTGTGTGTGTGTGTGTGTGTTTCTTTAGTTCCCGGAGCGCCGGCGTCCCTGCGTGTGTCTGCAGCTGATCTGGAGTCAGTGCTGCTGGAGTGGAGCCCACCGCACCAGAGGAACGGCAGACTGACAGGATACACACTCCGCTACCACACCGGTGAGACACACACACACACACACACTTCAGAATCCTCCTAATCGTGTATTAGTGATCAATAAAGCCCCTCGGTGAGCAGAAGGCTGTGTGTTACTGTACAGCGGAGTGTATTCCCCCTGTCCGTGTCCTCTGGGTGTGTGCGCTCCTCCAGCTGTGTTGTGTTTGTGCCGTGCTGCTGTGTGTTTATGTGGCTCGAGCTTCTGATTGGCTGAATTAACGTGACCCCGCCCCTCTCGCCCCACCCCGCCCCCAGTGAGCGGCAGCAGTGATGCGGGTGCGCTGCAGGAGCTGGAGCTGCCGGCCAATCACAGCAGTGTATCGGTGCACAGCCTCCAGCACAGCACACGCTACAGGTTCAGCCTGAGCGCCAGGACAGCGCAGGGGTCCGGCCCGCCGCTCACACAGGAGACCCTCACCGTGCTGGACAGAGGTACACACGCTACTGTGCGCGCGCTTGCTGTGTGTGTGTGTGTCTGAAACACTCTTCATAAACCACTGCTGATGTCTTTATTAACCTTCTTATGAATGTCTTTCTTCACACTCCTGATGCTGCTCTTCTGCGCGCGCGCGCGCGCGCGCGTGTGTGTGTGTGTGTGTGTGTGTGTGTGTGCGTGTGTGTGTGTGTGTGTGTGTGTGAGTGAGAGATATTTCTGTATGATTCTGTGCATGTGTGCTCTTTGCGAGGTGTGTGTGTATAAAAGTATATCTGAGTGTACTTTTCTGCATGTGTGTGTGTGTGTGTGTATGTTTGTGTGTGCATAATTGCATGTGTGTGCTTTGTATGAGTGCATGTGTGTGTGTGTGTGTATGTGTGTGCGCACGTATTGTGTGTTTTCATGTGTGTTTATGCCTTGTGTGCATGTGTGTGTGCTTTGTATATGTGTGTTTGTGTGTGTGTGCACATATTTTGTGTTTTTTCGTGTGTGTGTGTGTGTGTGTGTGTGTGTGTGCTTTCGTTTGTGCATGTGCTATGTATGTGTGTGTGTGCATGTGTGTCTTTGTGCATGTTTGCCAGTGTGTGTGATTTTTGTGTGTGTGTATGTACCTTGTGTGCATGTTTACATGTGTGTGTGCATATTGTGTGTATGTGTGTGTATTTTGTATTTTGTGTGTATGTGTATGCTCTTCTGCGTGTATGTGTGCGTGCATGAGTGTATGTGCAAGTTTCTGTGTGTGTGTGTGTGTGTGTGTGTGTGTGTGTGTGTGTGTGTTGTTTCTGTGTGTGTGTGTGTGTGTTGTTTCTATGTGTGTGTGTTTTCCAGGATCTCCAGCACATGCCCCTCCCCCTCAGTACACGGGTACAGTGAGATGATCAGTAGCTCCGCCTCTAACACGCTAACGTCACATGTCATTCTCACACTCACACACTCACACGGTCAGATCAGCCGGGTCAGGGGTCATAGATCTGGGGTCAGAGGTCAGCGTGTGATGTGTGTGTGTGTGTGTGTCTCTGTGTGTCCAGCGGGCGGCGCTCCTGCGTTCGGGAACCTCAGCTGGTCTGTGAGCGGGGCCGGAGCCCTCATCAGCTGGCAGTACTGGGGCCCCGACACACACCTCTATGTTGAATATATGATAGACGACAGTAAGAGCCTGCACGAGTGTGTGTGTGTGTGTGTGTGTGTGTGTGTCGTACCGTCAACACATTCACTAGAGATCATCTAGACACTCATGAGCAGCAGGACACACTGCAGAGAGAGAGAGAGAGAGTGTGTGTGTGCGTGTGTATTAGAATGTGTATGTGAGTGTTTGTGTATTAGTGTGTGTGTGTGTGTATTTGTGTGTATATTAGAGTGTGTGTGTATGCATTAGAGTTTGTGAGTGTGTGTTTTTGAGTGTGTAGTGTATGTAAGTGTGTGTAGTGTATGTGTGTGTATTTGTGTGTATATTAGAGTGTGTATGAGTGTGTGTGTATGTGCGAGTTTGTGTGTGTGTATGCATTAGAGTATGTGAGTGTGTGTGTGTGTATTTGAGTGTGTAGTGTATGCGAGTGTGTGTGTGTGTGTGTGTGTATTAGAGTGTGTGTGTGTGTGTGTATGTACGAGTATGTGTGTGTGTATGCATTAGAGTATGTGAGTGTGTGTGTGTGTGTATTTGAGTGTGTAGTGTATGCGAGTGTGTGTGTGTATTTGCGTGTGTGTGTGTGTGTGTATTAGAGTGTGTGTGAGTCTCTGCAGTGTGTTCAGTGTTAGTCCTCCAGCAGTGAGTGCAGGTGTGTGTGTGCGCCGGCTGATGCGTGTGTGTGTGTATCCGCCTCAGATGGCACAGACTGGCACAGCGAGCGGGTGAACGGCTCTCAGCTGCACCTGCTGCAGGCTCTGCAGGCGGGCCGGCTCTACAGGGTGCGGCTGCTGGCCCGAGACCACGGCTCCTCCATCCACCAATCAGAGGAGCTGCTGGTGCGGGTGCCAGGTGAGGGAGGGGCTGCGGGACACACAAACACATATACACACTCTAATACACACACACACGCACACACACAGA
>NW_026613858.1:5000-7500 GCF_903798145.1 Danio aesculapii | reverse complement strand
CACAATGAAGGCCCGTAGATCCAGAATACAGAGGAGAAATGCCTTGTAGATCCAGAAAACCAGTCCAGTAGATGCAGTTATACCCAGCCCATAGATTCAGAAGATGATGCCTGTAGATCCAGAATACTGGACAACATGGACACAGATCCAGAAAGATGGCGTGTAGATCCAGAAAAGCGGGCTGTAGATCTAGAATCGAGAGATCTGTGCCTGTATGACTGTTCAAACTGTAAATTATTCATTATTTATTCCCTAAATGATTTGTAAGATTCCTCTTTACAGTGATAAAACATATCAATAATCAGTAACTGAATATCACTGCTGTCTGTGTGTGTTTATATCAGAAGAGTGTAAAACTGTTCTGCACAGATGGATCAGCACTAGTGCACTAGATAGACTGCTGTTGTGCTCTACTGTAGTGTCAGTCTGAGGGACGGCTGGCCTCATGTCCATCTCTCATCATCTTTAATTTGCAGTTTTCTCAGTGCGTTTGATTCATCAATCTCTGGTGAATCAGTGGAGTGAGCGCTGATTCCTCTGATTGGTGAATCAGGCTGGATGAATCTGCTTGTGTGTTCACGCTGCAGACGGTCAGATACGGCCTGTGCTTCATCATCTTTATCCTGCAGATCTTCTGTTTCTCATCATGTATGTGATTCAGATCCCGCATGTCGATGTTCATCATGTGTTCACTGCAGAACAGCAGTCTCTGTTCGCTTCTCCAGCGCGTCTGAACACCCGAATCACTGACGGACAGCAGAAACACACACAGAATACTCAGCACATCCTGTGTGTGTCAGTCTTAAAGCTCACACGTCCTCTTCATCACTGTATAATATAATAATAAACCTGTGGACTCAGAACACAAGAGTAACTTTAATACTTAAAGTTTTCCTGCATTACTTTTAATACTGTGTGCTAAAATCTTTAAGTTGACTGTACTTCATTAAGTCTAGTCTCAGCGAGTATTTTTACTTGCTTTATCAACTCAATGATGAGCTGGTTTACTTGCTTAAAGGAGTTCAGTTTTATCTGTTAATAGTTTCACCAATGAGAATACTTTTGTGCACAGAATAAAACAAGAATAACTTCACTGATCAGCTAAACTGTTGAATAAAGTCAGGATCTGTTTTATTATGTGCATATAGCTTTCTCCATAGCTTCCTAAGTTTCTACTGAAGACACAAGCTGTCTTCCTAGACCCACTGAAGACACAAACAGCTCTGATGATATTGTGTTACTCGATTGTGTTGTTCAAAACAACTGAATCAATCGATTCACTAAATGATTCACTGAGTCGAAGTGTTTAAATCACTGCACGCTGGCGACACCTGCTGGTCTAATCTGTAAATGCAGCAATAACGCAGGCTAAAATATATTAGAATTGGCTTTTTCACACACACACACACACACACACACACACACACTGCAAATGTTAAACTCAAAATAAATTATCAAATGCAAACTTTATCAGCTAATATCATTAAATATTAAGCTTAATATGCATTCTTTCCTCCATTTTCAAGGCTAATATTGTTGGTTTCTCTGCTAAACAGGCCAACAGGAGACTTTTATTATTCATTTTCTGTCTACAAATCCATAAAACTGAGTCAAGACCGGTCTGATCTGAGTGAACCTGCCTGATTTAATGGTATTTCTATAGTATTGCTCCCTGTGGGGATCTGTGGGGTGTGGTTAAGTGTGTTAGCCACGCCCCTCCAGCTGTCAGTTTTGACATCGCCATGACAACATACAGAAATGGTGAGGAGGAGGAGGAGTCTGTTAGGGTGTAATAACTCTCCCCAAACCCTTTTCCCCATCTTTCTGAATGACACGCCTACTTTACTGCATCCAATCAGATCGCAGTTGTAAACAAGCCATGCCCACTGATCCTCATTTAATATTCCGTTCCACAATGGCTGAAATAAAGGCGCCGGCAGCTCACGGTTGATGCAGACGTGAAGCAGCTCCTCCTGTGTGAGTGTGTGCTGAGCTGCAGTGGGTGTTCAGGGCTCTGCTGGAGAACGGGTCTGGGCTGCTGTTCTGCACGCTGCCCTCCTCATTCACTGCATGTGGTTTCTCTCCTAGTGACGAGGATCATAAGCCTCTGAAGGGCAGCCGGACGCCGTCCAGCGGGAGTGTGAAGCGCGCAGACAGCGACGACAGTTTAGTGGACTACACAGACTCTGGAGACACACAGTTCAATGAGGACGGCTCCTTCATCGGCCAGTACAGCGGCCTGCAGTCAGCCCACCACAGCCCCCAGCCCTCGCCCAGCACCGCCTTCAACTCGCTCGTCTAACACACACACACACACACACGGGTTTACTACAGACTGAGTCATGGCTGCGCTCACACACACACACACTCAATCACGTTCCTCCTGATGAATGTGTGTGTGGACGCAGCCGCTGCATGATCCGTGTTCTGCTGTTCCAGACTGGAGACGCTCCTCATCCAGACTGAACACACACCGCATGTGCTTCACCATCTCACACAC
>NW_026613857.1:0-26569 GCF_903798145.1 Danio aesculapii | reverse complement strand
AAACTTATATTCTTTGTGTTTTTAAAAATCTAATTTCATTCAAAACTGCCAAGTGTTGAAGACATTTTAACCTGTTGTCTTTATGCACTTCCTGACCATCGGGCAGGGTCCCAACAACTGTGGCTTTGTCTCCATTAGTGTCAAGTCTGTCAGGCTCTGTCAGGCTCCATTAGTGTCAAGTCTGTCAGGCTGACTGGATTAACACCTATGAATTTTGTTGATTAGCAACTATCTACCTCCTTTAGAATTCTCTCCACTTTCACCTTAACACTGCCCCCCCAATCCAAACATATATAATATGGACAACACTGCACAATCAGCATGATCTCTTTAAAATAATCTTTGTTTGAAAACAATGTCTCCAGGTTGGTTTCTAAAATTCTCAACAATGATCAAAATAGTAGCTGGGTTTATATCACCTCATGTTGATATGGATTTTAAAGTATGGAATGAGAATCGAGTGATGAAAATGTCGGATTTCGTATTAAAAGCCTTTAACTTGCAAAACATGTTTTTACACTGACATGAGGTGCTAAAACCACCTCATGTCAGTGTAAAACTTTAACGAAAAGGGTTAATGCGAACAATGGGACATGATTACACATTTGAGGAATAACACTGATACAGTGAACATTACACTCGCATGACTTTTGATTATGCTTGTCTTGCTTGCCAGGTTACCAATACTACAGTCAGCCACTCTAACAACTTGATGGAAACACCAAATTCACATTTGGTTTTTTTTTTTGCAAACTTTGAAAAGATTCGTGTCACGTTAGGATAGAAACCTGGCTACAGACAGGGACATTCTACCATTTTAAATCAATAAAAGTTTCCTTACTTTGTTTTTAGGTTTCATATAATAGGTTTACCCCAGTGCTGTCATAGTCGATTATAAATACCCCACTTACTGATGGTCTATTATGCATGGATGTCATTAAAATGTATATGTTTGAGGCACATGCAGCTTACAAGCAAAACAGGCAACATTGGGTTTTGTGCTATGTGTTGTGCCGATTCCATTGTTGACAGCAATAATAGATGATTAGATGAATAGTGAAATGGATTAGCACTGGTACATTTAGCTTATTAAAATGTAATAAGTAAATACTTAACTTTCATCCATGCGAGGTACATAAAGGAAATGATAACTAAATGACAGAAGCCTTTAACATGTCATGGACACTCATCATGAGTAAACACTGTTGGCCTTTCCAAATTCTTCAGAATTTTCCTTATGATGTTCAATATGTTATGCACATTTGGAAAAAATATCACTGTATGTACAATACCAGTTGCCTGTGTAGTACATCTAAGACTGTGCTATTGACATGTATATTATATTTTAATATTATCGATCACTGTTTTTTTACAATCCTCCAAGCATTTTATTTACAGTACAAATATTCTCATTGAGTGCGAGAATGCTTGCGTTTTGAGTCAGGTTTGCTGTATCAATTCAAACATTGGTGCATGAAAAGAGGATTTTTGTAGTGCAGAAAAAAAGTGCACTTTGGAAATGTTGACAATACAAACCAAACTCTTCCATGTTTCAGATTCAACTACATTGATTGAGGGTCAAAGTAAATATCGTTCATAGGCATTCTGGGTAACTGTTAAGGTAACTGTAAGATTTAAAAGGTAGATAAAATAAAATATTTTATCTTTTAAGATATTACTGATAGCCAGTATGAAATAAAAAAGCATAAACAGTCAAATAAGTACATATGTCAGATATCATACTATTTTAACAGACTGCAATAAATGTATTTAAGCATTTATTCATTGCTTTTTGTGATTTAAAATTGGTTTATAGTTTATATACATCAATTTATTTTTATATTTATAAAATTACAAAAGCTTATTTATTATATTAGGTTTTTATAGTGTTTTCTGATGCTTTTTTTTCTTGCCATGTGTCCAAATAATGTCATTTCGTTCTGCATTACTGTGATGTCTTGAATGACAAAAGATTGGAAACTGAGACTGACTCACTTGGCTGCAGCTTGCAGTCCAGCAGCTCTGTGAATCTGCACAACCAGTGTTACTCTGCGGGAGGGAACGACACCACTCTTCAGTTCCACACTCCTCATTGGTCGAGACTTGTACTGAACGGTCACTTCAAGCAGCCCTACAGACAAGCAGAGACAGAAATAGATACGGCTCAGATTGATGTTATACTGTGTATGCTCTCTGTTCTGAAAGAATTAGATGCAGAAGTACCAGGTGGCTGGGGCTGCGCATCTATAGGCCGGTCGGTTCTTGGTATCAGAGGAAGGGAGAAATGTTGTGCTTCTGTCTGACCCTGTTTCTGCATGGTCACCATGGCACACAGCTTGGACATGGGCAGCAGTCCTCTGGCTACAAGCTGATCTCGTACGTTTGGGTAATAATACCTGAAAAGGATTTTCAAAAGAAAACAAGTCTACAATCAAGCAAGTAAATAATAAAATTATACTGCCAAATAAAAATTATTTATACGTTTACTTTTACATTTACATTATTCAATAAAAATAGAAAAAAGTAGACATATTTTTAATTCCTAAAATGAAAAGAGGGATGGAGATGCAACAACAAACAGATTGTTAACTAAAAGGGACATATTTAGAAATGTTAAAAAAATATCACTAAATAAATAACACAAAAAAAGAAAATACCACTAAAAACAAGAATGTACTATTCTCAAAAAGCTCAATGAAATAAAACAAACTAAATACATGGATCAAAACATTTAATAGTAATATTTAGAGATGCTCCTATCGATCAGCTGAAGATTGGTCTCTGCCGATAATCCCATTTCATGACTCGATCGGTACTCATCAATCTGCCCGATTTCATGAACCGATCGCAGGCGTTTGTTCATCAGTTTACAAGCAGAGAAAGACGCATGTGCGCTCCTGTATATTATACATAGCCTGTGTGTGACACAACAGTAAAAAAATATACAGATGCAGTGAAACTTGTTTATACCGTCTATTGGAGCAACTCTGAGTGAGTAATTGTACTTCCAGTGATTTGAGTTGCTGTGAAGCGAGCGGGGCGATCGCCCCTATCTAGTGTCTCATCCATCCTTATGGACCTCTTACAGAAGCTCTGCGAGTCTCCCGCATATTCATACTGGCTCCGTGATCCCCAAAAATGAGTTAAATCGCGAGGAGGAAAACAATCGCGAGAGGAGCAGTGATGGTCTAATCATTTGCTTAGGTTTAATGAATAGAGCAGTAAAGATATCATGAGTGCAAATCCCCCTCTCTCTCTGAGAGATCTGCTGTCAATAGACGAGCAAATATTTGAATGGTTTTGCATGTATTTAGGCCCTTTCTAAAATAACAACTGAAAGTTCTGTCTTTTTGACAATATTGCAAGTTCACAAAAAGCTGGCTGGAATTATAGGATAAATAAAGCTTATTTGTTCTTAAAATGAAATATTTATATTGTAACTTCTTCGTAATATTACTTATTGCAATAAACAGTAGTTTATAGGCCTATTTCCTTTTCGTAAAGAAGTATTAGATTTATACTGTAGGTGCACATTTTACTTCTTATGCATCAAATATGCCCTCCAAACTTTTTCTTGACTGAGACACGTTGAACTCTTCTTTCATCATTTGCAGTGTTTTTAAATGCTTTGTTTGTAATTTTTCTCACCAATTTTTGTGTCCATGTTATATTATTTCTGTGAAGCTGTTATATTTCGCCTAGAGTAAGAAAGAGTTTTTAATTTTTAAAAGCCTTTTTAAGGTCAAAATTATTAACCCCTTTTAAAACTTTATTATTCAGTGTCGGCCGATCACCATGACAAGTAATGAGTACTCTGTATCGCTGCAAAAATCCTGATCGGAGCATCCCTAGTAATCCCTAATATGTATATTAATGAGATATCAATTTAAAAAAAATATTACTTATTTATATTTTCGCTGTTGGAAAGTGTCTACTTGTATTTATTTATACACTTTTTTTCTATTTATGCATTTAATTATATTTATTATATTATATTATTATTATATATTATTATTATTATATTATGTCTCTCCATACCCCTGCAATTTCAACTGAATTACTTGAAAGCTGGATAATCTGGGTAAGGGTTGTGGGGTTTGTGAATGTGTATACTTGAAAATCAGTAAAAAAAAATGTAAATCAAATATAAATATTACATTTAATACAACTCAAATTGAAATATTACCTAAAAAGAGGCTCATTTTTAATGCTAAATGTAAATAAACTAATAAATAAATAATATATTTTTTTTCAAATTATACATTTTTCCAAATAAGAGATAAGAGATCCAAATAAATAAATAGATAACTAAAAGAATGAACAAACAAATAGTACCTGCACCAAACCTCAAACTGCACTCCTCCTCCGCCCCTCAGTCCCTGAAGGGCCAATGAGTTTAGCAGTAGCCTTTGCACTGGGACGTCAGGAGGAGCCAGCAGGACATGAGTCTCGTTGTGTCCAAACATAGGATCGGGAACACAGAGAGTGGTCTCAGATCGAAATGCCTTCAAGTCCACATCTGTGCAAAATACAGCTGGTTAAACTCAATCAAAAGATAAATATATACAGTCAGCAAGAGACCAGCTTACTGCTCTCGACAGCATGTGTGTCCATGTTCTCTCTTGACTCATTCTGGGAAGGGAAAGAGTACTGGATATAGCAGTCAGCTTCCCCCCATACTGTGGACTGCAGAGGCGTCAGACCCTTCACTCTCTCGACCCGGACCATGAACACATGCTCACGCAGGACATCTGCAGTGGCCTAAAACAATATTCATCATTCATTAAGGTTCCATTTTAACGAGGGTACTGTTCTTAAGATGTCAAATAAATCTCTGGTGTTCCCATAATGTGTCTGTGCAGTTTCAGCTCAGAACTCAACACCAATTTTTTTTGTCTGTGTGTCTTGTAATGCAAATGAGCTGCTGCTTTCCAGAAGAGGGTGGAGCTTTAACCACTATCTGACACTCCAGAAACAACAAAACAATCGAATCTCATGCAGACTTAAAGCCAAAAGGATATTTTCCATGTCCTCAGTGGCTTGGAGTCAGAGTCTATGGACACTGTCATGGTCATTGGTGCATCTTACAATAGAAATGGTGTTGTTTTTTTCTGGCAGAAAGAAACAGACTATAACAGACTCTGGCTGTTATATAGTGGGTAAACTGAAATGCTTACTACTGCAGTGGGGCTGCGAGTGTAGTAAATTCCAATTTTCAAGGTCCTATAGACTGAAAATCTGGAATATTAAGAGTCGATACATAGAAATGAAATACCTTGAGCCTCAACACTATTGTTAGCAAGTTCTTTTATATAAATTCTCCAAGTATAAAATCCTGGTGAAAACGTGGGATCATTAATATGCATCCTCCAAGCTGTGCTGATTAGCCACAGTGTTTCCAAAGGAGATTACAACAGTGATCACGTTTCCCTTATTTTTAGTTTATCCAAGCTTGAATTCTACTTTGTATGTCAGGACTCTCTTTTTGAAAACAAGACTGGCATTATAGAGCTCTCAGAAAATGGAATTAGTCATTGAATATCTGCTCTTACGTCACAGTTCATCGTCAGAATGCAAAATTCGGGAAAGTTGGATAATCCATTTATTTAAGTTTGACGCATATTAATTCCTGCACTGTTCACATGCATGTAAAAACACAAAATACAACTCTAAATACATCTCTGCCGGCCTCTTTTGTTGAGTAGAATTATAATTTAGCCTATATATCAACCATAAGCAAATTTTCATTTTATACACTCCTTCTAGCTAAATAAACCTATCCACCACTTAAGTTGAAAATATAATTTACCAAAGGTATCTAGTCAATATTTTTGGACAACTGAAGTATGGTTAATTTGCATGTGTATTCAGAGTACAACACTATGTGAGTGTGTGTGGGTGTCAACGCCAGTTAATGACATGAGCTGCGGAGAATCTGGGACGAGCTCATTGATATTCATGACCATCATAAAACTAAGCTTTTCATTCTAGGTGTAATTCCTGCAGTTATAAATGAGTATATAAAACCTATTTAAACTGATATGTTAACATATTTAACATATTACATCAATGCATTCGATCGCAGCTTAACGTGAACTTGCCTTGGCTTCCGTGTGCGGCCGGTGGTCTAGCATGTGTGCTGGTCGAGGCACTGCTATGTCATGGCTCAGCTCGTCATCCCTCATCCGCTGCAGGGCCATGACCTGCTGTGCTTGACCCATTGCTAAACACACCCCTGAGGTTTCCTCGCGTGCTGCCGCTGAATACATCCACCACAGGCATATAACTGTCCACACCAACCACTGGATACTGAGACTGCAGGAGCAGTCTCCGAGATCTTGGGGTCTCTGAAAACAAAACAAAAAGAAAGGTTAATTACAGATCTATGTTCTGTTGTTATTTCAGTTATTCATTAATTTTCCTTTAGTTATCGGGGCTACCACAGCTGAATGAACCCCCAACTATACCAGCATATTTTTTTTATGCGGCGGATGCCCTTCCAGCCGCAACCCAGTACTGGAAACACCCATAAACTCACCACTCATATACTACAGCCAATTTTAGGTTATCCAATTCACTTACACCACATGTCTTTGGACTGTGGGGGAAACCAGAGCACCTGGAGGAAACTGACTTAAACCCGGCAAGGCAAGGCAAGGCGAGGCAAGTTTAATTATATAGCACATTTCATACACAGTGGCAATTCAAAGTGCTTTACATAAACAGAATAAAAGAAAAAAGTATAAGAGAAATAAAAACACAATAATAATAAAAATGGTAAAAAAAAACCCATAAAAACAGATAAAATGTGTTATAAAAGAATGAAAAAGAAAAGAAAAACATAATAGTGTGATCTGTCGGATGTAGCACAGTGCTATTCAGTAAAGGCACAGCTAAACAGATGGTTTTCAGGTCTTGATTTGAATGTGCCTAATGTTGGAGCACATCTGATCATTTCTGAAAGCTGATTCCAGCAGCGAGGGGCGTAGTAGCTGAAAGCAGACTCACCTTGCTTTGACTGAACTCTTAGAATTTCTAGTTTATATGATCCTAAAGATCCGAGTGATCTGTTAGGTTTGTTTTCAGTGAGCATATCTGTAATGTATGAGGTCCTAGGCCATTTAGTGATTTATAGACCAGTAATAATACTTTAAAATCTATTCTGAATGTAACTGGGAGCCAGTGTAAAGGCCTGAGGACAGGTGTGATGTGCTTTGATTTCCTGGTTCTGGTCAGAATTCTGGCCGCAGCGTTCTGGATGAGCTGCAACTGTCTTTTTGGGAAGGCCAGTGAGGAGACCGTTACAGTAATCCACCCTGCTGCTGATAAAAACATGAACTAGTTTCTCTAAGTCTTCACTGGAAACAAAGCATCTAATTCTTGCAATGTTTTTGAGATAATCGTTTGCTGTTTACTGACTGCATTGATATGACTATAAAATCACAAGATACTTGACCTTATTTTTTGTTGTTTGACCTTTAGTACAGGTACGCATTCACCTTGAGAACCTCATCTCTGTTCCCAAACGCAATCACTTCAGTTTTCTCTTTGTTTAACTGAAAAAAGTTTTGGCACATCCAATTGTTAATTTCAATGCATTCGGCATAGGGTGTCAATGGCGCTGTAGTATTAGGCAGTAAGGCTAGGTAGATCTGAGTGTCATCAGCATAGCTGTGGTAGGAGATTTTTTCACCATTATTTGCGCTCAGAGGGAAGCATACAAAGGTTTTGAACAGGAGAGGTGCCAGAATCGAGCCTTGTGGGACTCCACATGTAATGGGTGTCAACCTTGACCTATGGTCACCTATACTGACATGGTAACCTCTCCCTTCAAGGTAAGATCTGAACCATTTGAGGACCGTCCCAGACAGCCCAACCCAGTTTTCCAGCCTATCCAGAAGTATGCTTGTGATCGATAGTGTCAAATGCGGCACTGAGATCGAAGCAGTGCCAGCACTGTTAGTTGTATGAATCTGTATTTAGGGGATATCATTGATTATCTTTTTTAAGAGCGCTCTCTGTACTGTGATGTGGTCTGAAATCAGATGAAAATTGTCTAAACACCCTCTGAAGTTTAAGAACTTGTTAACCTGATTACTTTTTCATGATTTTGCCAATGAATTTTGGAACAAACTCCACACACAAATGGCAATTGGCCTAGCTGAGACTTTAACCAGCGAGCCACTGTGCCGCCTGTTGTTATTTCAGTTTTAACTAATATACTTGTTCTTTATTATTTTACTGTTATTTATTAATATTTAGAACTAGCTTGAAACATTTTTGCTGGCCATTGTATATGTGTATTTACACACATTAGGGTTTCACATTATCTCGTTTCAGCATCAATATCACAATGTGTGAATCTGCAACAGCACAATCGCAGGATCTGCAATGTAAATTGGAATTATAATGATCAGGCACCCTACACTGTAAAAAATGATGGATTTTCACACAATTCCTTCATGTTCAAGTTAACTAAGTGGATTTAACATAAAGCAATTAAGCATATATTGACTCCCTTTTCAAACCTAAAACCCAAGAGGAGAAATGCCAACATGGATCAAGCAGTGGAGGGGCGCCTAAAAGAGTGGAGTTAAGTTGGTTTTGTTTTCGATATTCCTGACACATTCAGTGATAATATTTAGAACTCACACACATCTTCCCTAAAAGATCTAAACTATGTTTCCTCTCAAAAATACAAAGCAGGTTATGTTCCCAGATGTCTTTTTCTTTTTTTCGCTTGATGTTATGAGCACTGCTCAGTTAAGCCTCCTCGCAATAGTAGTCCTACTAATAGCAATAATTTCCATCTGTGTCAAGCTACGAATATTTGAAATTACATATCAACAGAACAACGGAGATGTGATCACAAACTGAGCACTTGCAATCAATATACTTCACCCACAGCTGTATTTCAGTCATTTATAATCCTCATATCCATGTCAGAGCTACAATTCACTGATGTTTCATCTGTCTTTTGGAGTTTTAGGTGACAGCATTATTATCGGGTTAGTGTCTGCTTTTATATTGTTGTCGGATTAATATTTGCTGGTAGGGAAAGTCTATTTGTTGTGACTTCTGCTATTTATACTTTGAGTTGCATTTAAATTTATTTATTGTTTCCACTCAACTGCAAATTAGAATAGAAACGGTCTAAAAAGCACACCAACATACCGACAGTTATAGGTACTGTTCATTGTTATGGTCAATGATGCTATATTCGGCACAAATCCATCAATTTCCCCTTTCTGGCTGTTCTTTTTGTGAATGAATTATGTAGAAGCACTGTCCATGCGTGTTTCCTAACGGTTAGTAACGCTATATTTCATTGTACAATAGTCTATCAGGCTTTTTGGATAAAAAAGGGAAATCACGGTTTAATGAGTTATTATTAGATTATTTTTTCAATTTCACCTCTCCTGCTGTGCATAAACGAAGCTGTTGAATGGTCAGCGTATGAGGCGGCTAGGCTAAGCTAGCTTCAATTTTGATTAAATTATTTTCTAATCGGTTGCCTATTATGTCTTGAATATACCCCTGTACTGCGTACTACAGTCCTTTTTTGTCTGGCTTTTCTCGGATATCTCACATGTACGCCAAAAATGACTAATTATATCCCTGGCAATTGCACGACACCAGCGCATAACTATTGTAATAGACGTGCCAGGCACAAAAGCTTGAAAGGCGTAGCAACAGTAACTGCTTCCTTCATGGCCAAGATTTTGAAGAAAGTAGTGTTCAATCAAGTCCTAGACTTTCTTACTCAAAACAACCTCATGGACAACAAGCAATCTGGCTTTAAGAAAGGCCACTCAACTGAGAGTGCCCTGCTCTCGGTCGTGGAGGATCTCAGACTGGCTAAAGCAGACTCTAAATCATCTGTCCTCATCTTGCTGGATTTATCAGCTGCTTTTGACACTGTAAACCACCAGAATCCTGCTAGCTACGCTTGAGTCACTGGGCGTCGGCAGGCACTGTTATTCAATGGTTCAGTTCCTACCTCTCGGACAGGTCATTCAGGGTGTCGTGGAGGGGAGAAGTGTCCAACCTACAGCATCTAAACACTGGGGTACCTCAGGGCTCTGTTCTTGGGCCACTCTCTTCTCTATCTACACGGCATCTTAGGAACAGTCATCCAGAAAACATGGTTTTTCCTACCACTGCTATGCTGATGACACCCAGCTATACCTCTCTTTTCACCCTGACGATCCCTCGGTTCCAGCTCGCATTCAGCCTGCCTGTCAGACATTTCACACTGGATGAAAGATCATCATCTCCAGCTTAACCTCACGAAACGGAAATGCTTGAAGTTTCTGCCAACCCGACTCTTCACCATAACTTTTCAATCAGATGACAGAGCAACCATCACTGCATCCAAAATGGTAAAAAGCCTTGGAGTAACAATTGATGACCAACTGAACTTCTCTGATCACATTTTCTAGAACTGCTCGATCTGCAGATTCGCACTCTACAACATCAGAAAGGTCCGACCCTTCCTATCTGAACATACTGCTCAACTCATTGTTCTCAAGCTCGTGTTCTCTCAAACGGACTATTGCAACTCTCTGCTCGCGGGCTACCAGCTAGTTCTATCAAACCTCTTCAGTCTGCTTCAGAACGCAGCAGCAGCACGAGTGGTCTTTGATGAACCCAAAAGAGCACATGTCACTCCGCTACTCACCCGTTGCACTGGCTGCACAGTTGCTGCCCGCATCAAATTCAAAGCTCTGATGTTTGCTTAAAAGTGACCGTTAGCTTGGCTCCTTCATATCTGCTCTCACTTCTGCAAGATATATGTGCCTCCAGAAACTTGCGTTCTGTGAAATGAACGTCGCCTCGTTGTTCCATCCCAAAGAGGGAAGAAATCACTTTCCCGAACTCTCACATTCAATCTGCCCAGTGGTGGAATGAACTCCCTAACTACATCAGAACAGCAGAGTCACTGCTGTCTTCAAGAAACGACTAAAAACGCAACTGTTTAGTCTCCACTTTCCTTCCTAATCGTGCAACTGCCTCTCTGGCTATACCACTAACTGTGCACTCTCTCTCTCTCTCTCTCTCCAAAAAAAAAAAAAAAAAAAAAAAAAAAAAATTTACTAATGCTTTGCTTCTTAGACTTTACACACCTGAAACTTGTCTATAGAACTTGTTCACTGCTGCTCTTATAGTTGTGTAAATTGCTTCCTTGTCCTCATTTGTAAGTCGCTTGGATAAAAGCGTCCTGCTAATGACTAAATGTAAATGTAAACTAAGGAGGGCAGAGCTTAGCGAAGGGTCAATTAGAAGTTTGTAGCTTAACAATGATTAACTGTATGAGTTATTTAATATTTAATATTAATTACTGAATCTGTACCCAGATACCATAAACCAGTGTTTATTTCACTTTTATCTGTGCTCTATTGAATTTATCTCTGATTTTAAGTTGTTTATTACATTTTATGCAGATGCACTCCCCTTAAAGTCATCCCAATCAATGTAAATTAATGATTTCTCTCCAAATAGAGCTATTCAAGTCATCAGGTGAAAAAATAGAAAACTAATATCGCATATAGCCCTAACATACATGCAGGTATATATTTCTCAAACTTACCGGAAGGACATGTAAAACTGGTGGAGTGGTAGTTTTACCAAGCCAAGGAGTTTATCATGATCTGAGCTGCTTGCCCTCAACCACACTTCAATGACCATCATGTTGTTCTTCATTCTCTCCAACAGATTGGGGCTCAGTGCGACTGGAGCCACCTGTATCATGTTAGAAACAAAGTTATTTAGTGCCTACCACTAAACAGCTAAAGCCCTTTCCTCAATTCTCCTTACCTGAGTAAAGCTGAATGTTGGATTTTTCTGGCCCCAGCTCACTGCAGATCGAGCGGTTCATCAGATCCGAGAAGCTTGCAGTTCAGTACACGTTGGGCTGCATAGGTGCACAGTTCAAATCTTTCCCATCAGGCACCATGAGCCACATGTGGAGCAGAATCTCAGTGCTCTCCACTTCCTGCCGCCGAACGGAGCTCTGGAATCTGACGTGTGGTGACGTGGATCGTGATCTGGCAGGAGGAATCAGAATACTCTGCGCTTGAGGAGATGGATCTCTCCTGTTGTCGCTCGCACATAAACCCTTCGGTTCATCATGCTCTTCTATCAGAAGAGAAGGGAGAGGTTTCTGTGGACTTGGCATTTGCGTTGCAGGTCTTTTTTAGAGGAGAAATTATTCTTGTCCGCTGCTAATTCAAAGGTCACCTTTTGAAAACAAATAAGCAACAAGAATGAATGAGTTAGATTAATACAATATCCTTAATTTTGGCTCGAGATCTATGAAACCAAAAGGTCACCCTGAAATCATAAGATTCTATCTAACATTGTTTGTCAAATTCTGTGAATTGTTCAGAAAACAAAAAAGGTTTAATCTATGCAGTCAAACTTTAAAGGTGCAGTAGGTGATCCGCCAAAATGCTAATCGTTAGCATAATAGCTTTGAAAACGCATTCCCTCCCCTGCCATTCAAAGCCACGCCTCCTGATATCACGAACACGCACCGTAAACATGACAGTAGACTAGATCATGTCATTCGCCAGTTAGAAAACTTTATAGTACTTTATAATACTACAATTCCTAACGAAAAACTGTAATATATCTAGCACGTTTTCAGTTGTGTAGCAAGCAAGACTTAATGTCATAATGTGCAATATTTCATGAATCCAAGAATCGCTGGTCTCACTCTCTCACGCGGTGTCCTAAAGCGACTACTGTATGCTTAGTGGTTAGCCAGTGGCGTGCAGGAATTACACTTATTACTAAGCCATACTTACATGCTACTTATGAAAATCAAAATAGTCACATCAATCTTTCGCGGGAAGATTTTAGTGGTTGAGCAACACTTCTGTGCATATAACCCATTCGTAAAACAACACAATCTACATCAGCTTTGGGGGACTAAAATAGTTTTAAAACATCACATTACCTGTTCTAACAGAAATACTTCAGCCATGGTGTTGGCCTTCCTCCAGCGCGCAAAAGTAACTCCAATAATGATTCAGGATTTGAAAAAGTTTTGATTTAGCATTTGTTTTTACTGCTGTCACTCTCTCAAGTGCAAGTAAACACATGTGCACGTACAAACAGCGGATCTGTCTGCATGAACGGGTGCACAGATGTACATATCTTCTGGTTTTTTGTACAGACAGTTTGGGCTACTTACTGGAATTATGGGAATTATTCGCCTGACAAATTTTAATTGGACGAACATTCTTTAATCTTATGCCTTACCAAGAATATAAAAATATATATAAATACATTTCGACCATTTACTTTAATCATTACTATTGGAATGTGAAGAGACTTTCAACAAGCACAACAAAACATTTTTCTGAAGACAATCACCTACTGCACCTTTAACTTTGTTTGATGTGATTCTATTTGTAAGCTAGTCCATATTTGTTGTATTATTTTTTTTAAAGTTGCAGTTTACAATATTCATGCTTAAATGTCAAAAGTCAACAGTTTAATAGACGTGGTCTTAGTTACAATGATAAACATTAGCATGTACGTTCAGTCTTGCCAATCTCTAGAGATAAACTACAGCAAATTAAGAGTAATTTAACTAATGGTTACTGCAATATTGTCTTTAATTGACCACCATATTTCTACCTAAAATTTACTGCGTGTCAAAATATTAAGCACTGTCTTTTATTGTTGATCAAAAAATTTTTCCTTAAATATTAAATAAATCTTAAATATAAAATAATATGAAACCTTCTCATACATGTTCTCTCATTCTCATCATATGAGATCAAATATACACTGGTTGTTTCTTTAAAAATAACTTTAATTAATGTTTTGCAAAAACAAAACCTTATAATGATTTTTATAATGCAAATGTTTCATTTCCATTTGATCTGATCCAAAAATACACATTTACAAAATTGCAACGATTCTGATATAGATTTTTAAAATACAAATGGGGTCTTTGGCAGTTTTGTGTATGCAAGGGATTTGTTTTGTTTATTCTTTGCTATACAGAATGCAAAAACTTCTAGAAAAAAATCTTGAAACCACCCAGAATGCAGCTAGAACCTTATAATTCCAAGATGGTGAAATATTTAACCCTTTATAATGCAACTAACCACACTGTAAAAAATGGCTGTGATTTCAACGGTAAAAAAAAAATGTAAAAATGCTACGGTAAAAATCCGTAACCTGGTTAACAGTATGTTTCCTTAATATATACGCCGAATAATCGTAAATTGACTTTCCCAGAATTCCCTGCATGGCACATCACTTTTTATGCTCTTTGTTGATATTACCATAGATCTTTTAAGTTGTTTTCCATCAGTTATATACAATAGAGATTTATGTTACATCTAATGTTGATAAACAATGTTTCATGACTTTTAATTTTTATGTGTGTTACCATACTGGTGCTTAGCAGCTGTGTGATGACACCGAGCACCTTCTATACACTGATATGCTTTTCTGCTTGTGGGAAAAGTTGTATGTGATGAGTATTGGTTCATTATGAAACTTTCTCATCACCACCTGCATATATCTGTGTTAACGTGTCTATCTGTGTAACAAAAGATGTGTAGATGTTGGTAATTCAAAATACAGACATATTACATCTATAAATTAATGAAATACGGCAGTTTACTGTAAATAAGAGGAATTACTTTTACGGTTTTTACTGTATTTTTAATGGTAAAATACTGACAACCACAGCTACCATTTTTTTACCGTAAATTTACGGATTTATTTATTACAGTGCATATATGATACTTCACTGACATTTTTTACAATATATCTATTTTTTTAAGTCATAAAAGTCTTGTAAAACCTTTCAAATCCTATAAAGGATTAAGACTGATGCATTACCTTCAGAGGACCAACTTGTTGCTTATCAGTGTTTCCATTGGCTCTTTGTACAGGCAGGGCAGCAGAAATGCTCAGTGATTCACTCTGCATCATGGAGCTCAGTGGAAACATAGCTGAGCCAATCAGAATAGGCTAAACAACAAAAAAGGCAAGATAAGTTCATATAAAAGCATCCAAGAGCCTTTATTTTTTCAGTTTAGCTTGAATGCGTGTAGATTTTGTGATTGACACACAATGCACTTACTGTTTTTTGAAGACTATATCTGGAGTAGATCTTGAATGTGACGTTCAATCTCCCACCACTGTTTAATAGAAGACCTACTGAACTTCACTGGAAACAAACTTTGGGTGCTGAAACGACACCACTAAAGCAAAAAATAAACAAATCAGCAGATTGCTACATTGCCATAAGGTTAAGTTTAGGTTTATTAAAATCTTATAAACAAGTTTATTAAAGTTCTCTATAGCTAATGTACACACCGCCATCTGTAACTTTACTAGAGATGACTTTGTAATCTCTGAAGGAACCCGCTGAACCATCCTCATACCCAGCAAGAGCAGTGGAAAGAAGTACTCTACGATATAAAAACTAGACAGAGAGAAACAAGTGTAGGTTAGTTTTAAAACACTGAAACTGACTTCTAGTGATTGGCATCTTATCTGATTTATCCTAAATGTCATACCACTTCTTCGTGGAGAGAGGGCGAGGTGGTCTTCCTTTTCTAGAGAGACTTCTTGAAGTATTTTCTGTAAAAGTTTTAAACTCACTGACAGTGATCCTAGCAAAACGAACATCTCCAAGCAAAGTTATTTTTCCATGCCAAGCCCAGGGAAATCAGCTTCTGCTTCTGAATGTCGCACATCAGGATCAAGCCTTAAAAAAAGAGAGAATTTACAACCACAAAGAACATCGAAGTTAAAAAAAAGGTACGTTTTCAATTAGTTTTTATTCCTTTTTTATATTATTACAATTTATTTTAAATTGTTATTGATATTCTTTTATTTGTTATTTTATATATTTTACATAGTTATATTATAAAATATAACTATAACTTATAATATAATTTTATATCATTGACAATATATTTCTTTTTATTATATTAAAGAAATATAATAATTTTATCATATTAATATTTTATTTTTTATTTCTATAACTATATCATTCATCCATTTCTTTTTGCTTCGTCCCTTAATTAATCTGGGGTCTCCACAGTGGAATGAACGGCAACTTATCCTCCAGCAAATGTTTACGTAGCGGATGCCTTCCGGCTGCAACCATCACTGGGAAACACCCACCACACTCATCACACAAATAAATTACGAACAATTTAGGCCTACCCAATTCACCTGTACCACATGTCTTTGGACTTGTGGGGGGAAGACCTGAGCACCTGGAGGAAACCCACTCAACACAGGAGAACATGCAAACTCCACACAGAAACGCCAACTGACCCAGCCAAGGCTCGACCCAGCGACCTTTTGTGTGAGGCAAACATGTGCAGGCATTATAACTATAACTATATAATATATATATATATATATAATTATATATATATATATATATATTATATATATATATATATATATATATATATATATATATATATATATATATATATATATTTTTTTTTTTTTTTTTTTTTTTTTTGTGTGTGTACTTTTATCAAGTAAAAACATTTATATACATTGTTATTTTCCTTCCTCAAATTTTATAATCAGTAAGATTTTTTTTACAAGAAATTAATAGCTTTACTCAGCAAGAATGAATGAAATTCATCAAATTTGGAGGTTGGTTGCCTTTTTACAAATATACATAAACAGATCATATGCTTCTTTGTGGTGGCACTGAAAATGTATAATGCGTATATGAACATCCTGTGTCATGTCTGCTTTCCTGCTAAACAAAACTGGTCCTTTTTAGTCTCTCTGCCTGTCCCGTTTTTAAACTCATATATAGTGTGTAAAAAAAGCTTATATAGACTTAAAAATAAACAATCACTGTTCTCACAAGGAAACTTTGTGGTCATTTAATTTACATTCTACCTTTAAATTTATTTATTTTTTTTGTTAACACTTTATGCATATATTTTTATTTTTATAAATATATAAGACAATTATAATATTTTTATTATAATACAGTGTTTCTCAACCTTGTTCCTGGAGTACCACCATCTCTGCACATTTTCTATATCTCCATAACCAAACACAGCTGATTCAGATCAGCAGAGACTGAAAGACTTGTAATGAGTGTGCCAGACAAGGAGACATCCAAAACATGGTGTTGGTGGTCCTTTAGGAACGTGGTAAAGAAACAATTTATAATACATCCTAAAAATAAATGTACAATACATAAGAAAATTTGAAAACAACCTGAAAAATCTGTTTGGGTTATTATAAATTATTAAATGTTATTATAAGTTCTTAGTAAATGACGCTAAAAATTAACCAATCAATTGAGTTTTGGGGCTTGTTTCTTGTGTTACACCAACAGACCTGGTATTTTTGGCTGGATTTGTGTGCACAGTCTTCTCTGCTGCGGCTTTTCTTTCATGGTGCTCTTCCAAACATTCATCTGATATCTGAAATAAGAAACATATTACAGCTATACACAGCGATGTTTGCGAAACTAAAGCTCATTGGGTTGCACTGCATGGCTTACAGGTAGTTTATAGAAGAGGTTCTCCAGAAGGCTCTGATCATACTGAGGGTCATTGAGCTCACTGTCCATTAGCACACTGCTGTGATCAGACAGAGAATCTGCGAGAGAGCCTTCTCCGTCCCAGAACTGCAGCACAGATCCATTAACACTGAGGAAAAGAGCCACAAACCTAAACGTCAAGCTCACTCTAAAAGATTCACATAACTATGTTAAATATTTGTGAGCAAAGTTCCAATTTCTTCACTTAAAAGAGACATATTATGCCCCTTTTTATAAGATGTAAATATATATCTAAAATATGTTATAAATCTTAAACGTGTCCAGAATGTGTTTGTTCTGGAGTGTTAGCTCAAAATAACTATTGCCACTACTTTGATTTGAGCAGTCAGGTAATTTGTGTGTGTGTCCCTTTAAATGCAAATGTGCTGCCACATTCTAGAAAAGGGGCGGAGCCTATACACACTATTCTGACACTTCAGAATTAAAAAACAAGTAACACACACCCAAACTGACCAAAATTAAAGCCTTAAATGTGCAAACCAGAGTCAAACAACAATGCAGAGGAAGAGATTATGACATCATATCCTTCTTCTAGACAAAAAATAAGAGCATAAAGTGCTTGTATTGATCCATCCTTCAGAAACATGAACTGACCCTCTTTAATGATGTAATCTAGCATAAATAAAAAACTGCAAATATACACTCATCAATATTATGAACTCAACACTTTTGTTTTTGCTTCCATTTTTCACAGGCTGAATTCAAAGATCTAAAACATTTTCTATATGCACAAAAGGGCATTTCTCTCCAATATGTTCAAATTTTTGTCTAATCTGATCCGACAGCATGATTATTGCACAGTTGTGCCTCAGGCTGGCCATGATTTTTGAGAGAAATAGGCCTTTTAAATACATAGAAAAAGTTTTAGATTTTTGAATTCACCTCATAAAAAATGGAAGCAAAAACCAAAAATGTTGCATTTATATTTTTGCTTACTGAATAATATTTGACTTGCGATGTTGGTAGAAACATGCACATTAAGTGCTGAAATCTGTTTCCACCAAGCTTGCAGAAAAAAAATGGCAAAACAAACTTGCTTGTCTTTTTTCACATTTTCTGGATTAATAGATGCAGAGAACCCAGTTATAACAATTTAACAGGAAAAAAACATATTTTATGATTTTTAATGTAAAGTCATTGTCAATTTTATTTATATTGCACTATTTAACACAACTAGAGGTTGACCAATGTGCTGCACAGTACAAATCAAAACAGAGAAATATATAGAAATAGAATAGAAACAGAAATATATATTAATAATTATAAAATTATAGCTAAAACAGACAATTTTCACTGATAAAATGCCAATCAAAGAGGTAAGTTTTTAACCTAGACTTAAAAACAGACAGAGATAAACAGATCTGATACAGAGGGCAGAGCATTCCACAACCTAGCACCAGCTACTGCGAAGGCAGTCACCTCTGCATTTCAGCCTCGACTTGGATGCATAACAGTCTCTGGTTAGATGACCGAAGAGACCGATCAGGCTGATGCTCATTAACATGTCTGAGAGATAAGAAGGTGCCAGGCCATTTAGAGATTTAAAAACCAACAGAAGCATTTTAAAAGTGACTCGATGGTGCACAGGCAGCCAGTGCAAAGTGCATAAAACTGGGGTAATGTGGTCATGTTTCTTGGTACCTGTTAAAAGCCTTGCAGCAGCATTTTAACTAATTGGTTATAAGGTTTTCTGACTAATCCCAAAGTATAATGAGTTACAATAGTCCAATCTAGTGGTAATAAAAGCATGGATTATTTTTTCAAATTTTTTTCTAGATGAAATAGATTGACTGTTTATAAAAGTCGCAGCTGAAAAACAGGATTTGACCACTGCATTTATCTGTATGTCCAAGCTCAAGCCATTATCCAGAATAACCCCAAGATTTTTTACCCAGGGTAAAATTAAAAAATTATTTTAATCTAATACCTCCCCAGCAGCAGATCCACAGCCATGTCTTCTGTGTGGACTCTATGCTGCCTTGGCTCTGTGAGGTCCTGAGCAGGAAGCTGGATCTCAGATTGAAGGATGTTCTCCAGAAACTGTCCCGATGACGGCCTGCCTGGCCTTAAAAGAAAGATAATGATTATTTAGATTTCATATTCGCATAATTTATTGTCTTATTTTGACCCCTCTCGTTATGTGAATGAAATAAAAGAGTTCATACAAAGCATCAGTGTTGTAATTGGGAAGGGGGGGGGAACGTCCTTCAGAGGAACATCTGCCTCCACATCAGACTTCAGGGCAGAAATCACCATGGCATTTCTAAGTTTGCTGCCACGCTCCAGAAGGACTGGAAGAATACAACAAAAAAATAAGTGTAAAGCACTGTCTTATTTTTTAATGACTAGATTTGCCAGCGGAACTGCCATAAAGGCAGGACTGTATCTTGAAAAGAATTCCAATCAATGAAGTGAAGTGATAATAAGATTTGACAAATAATTGGACATTATCTATTATTTTAAAACAAATTATTTCAGGAAGACAATGCTGAGTTTAATAATAACAATGGCAATGCATGTCTTTAAATTCTGTGAATAAAATAAATGACAAAAGATACCTGACAAAAGGTCAGCAGATGTCTGGCTATTTGAAGAAGCAGGTTCAGCTTTTCCAGTTGAAGAAGCTGGCACGACATTACTGCTTTGTTGAAAATACAAGTAATCCTTTCCTCTAAAAGAAAACCAAAAAAAAAAAAAATGTACATTATATAATATAAACACAACCTTTTCTGATTTGGAGTTGTATAATGACATGAAATATAAAAAAATAAAAACATCATTTAGAAAAATTATTTTAAAAAGTACATGACAAGAAAGGGACTAAAGCGAGACTATACCGCACACCGGATGACCACGAGATGGTGCGCACATGAGAGTTGGAATTATCGCACACAGACCGCCAGACGCACACATTCGAATGTTATTTAATATGAAACTATTCACATGGCACTCTGTGGCGTGGCAGAAATATAAACAGTGTCCTGATTTGTGGCTGGGCGCTGCGGACAGCCGCCGTTTGCGGCCGATGTGTGTACCCTAATAGAAATCTATGTTTAGAATTCTAAAATGCATGGCTGCGTGGTGTGTCGCCTTGCCTTTGATTTTTTTCTTTTTTAAATATTTCCGAAATTATGTTTAACAGAGCAAGGAAATTTTCACAGTATGTCTGATAATATTTTTTCTTCTGGAGAAATTCTTATTTCAGCTAGATTGAAACAATTTTTTAAACCATTTTAAGGTCAAAATTACAAGCTATATATTTCGATAGTCTACAGAACTAACCATCATTATACAATAACTTGCCTAATTACCCTAACCTGCCTAGTTAACCTAATTAATCTAGTTAAGCCTTTAAATGTCACTTTAAGCTGTATAGAAGTGTCTTGAAAAATATCTAGTAAAATATTATTTACTGTCATCATGGCAAAGATTAAATAAAACCGTTATTAGAAATGAGTTATTAAAACTATTATGTGTAGAAATGTGTTGAAAAAAAACATAAAAAGCTAATAATTAAACAAATAACACTAAATACAAGTCTTAAGTAATATTCAAATTACAATTATTCAAATATTTTTTACTTGAAAGTTTCATCAAAGGCATTTTATCTTTTTTTTGAGGGTTTGTATGTTTTTTCATTGATCTTGTCTGTTCATTTAATCACAGTGACGTCTGAACTACATTAAAGTTGAGTTAAAAGGCTGAGTGTTGCGTTTTATAATTTATACAAAGAAAGAAATAATAATGCATAATACTTAAGGTTAAGCAGCAAGAGAAAAAAGCTTTTAGAGTTTACTTATTTTTTATTTGTGTGTGTGTGTGTGTATGTTAAAATTGCTAAAAGTGGTGTTAATAAAAATATTTGGATAAAAATCAAATCAGCCGGTGCTGTAAAGGCCCTATGCCCTATCAGCATGTCAGTTGAGTAATTCAATTAGATTTTGTTCATGCAGCAGTCAAATGATCAAACCTGGGCATGTGTCCAGAGCTGTTGGCAGCCGTCTCCTTCACACGCGACAGAGCCTGATCCAAGGATGGCAGGACAGGCTTGTTGTGGTCAGTTACAACAAGTGTCTGTGCGTCGAGGCTCATATCAGTGGTGGGTACTGAACTACTGCTCTCATATCCTTCTGTTAACGCTTCAAGGGCAAGTGTGACCTATGGTACATGAGAAAGCTAGCGTATAATTCAACATACAGAACAACATAAAAGTGATGAAATAAAATCAGCTAAAATTCTAGAATTACTGAAAAAAAAATGAAAAGAGAAATTGAATATAAAAACATGGTATTATTATTTTATTTATATAATTACATAATTTTATTTTTGGTTAATGCATTTACATAAACTAAGAATGACAAAACTTGTAAAGTATTTAATAATCATAGTTCAGCATTTACAACAGGGATTATACAGGAATCAGAGTTAAATTAAATACCTCTTAATAAGAGGTATTTTTAAGAGTCTTTCCACAGATTTTTATGTCATCTTCACTTCAGGTCATAAAATGCACAGATTTTCCAAGGCTGACTGCATTTTCTTCTAGCAAACTGGCAGAATCCAATCCCAATGTTAAATATATTTACATTTTTGAATTTTAGAAAGTGTTACCATTTCGTATATATGTTAGTAAAAAAAATTTTGGGTCTACACAAAATAAATATTTACAAAAGTGATTTTATAATCATTTATATATATATATAAACTTTTTAAACCATCAAGTCAAGTTTCATCTGTTAAACTTGACTTGATGCATGACAATGTCTTTGTTTTAAAAGAGATATACATTAATATTTAATCACTATTTATTCACTCTCAAGTTGTTAAAAACCTTTGAGTTTCCTTTTTTCTGTTGAACACAAAAGAAGATATTTTGAAGAATGTAAGAAACCGGTATAGCTTTAAGGGGCCAATAATTTTGACCTTAAATGGCTTTGAAAAAATTTAAACTGCTTTTTTCTAGCTGAAATAAAACAAACAAGACTTTCTCCAGAAGAAAAAATATTATCAGACATACTGTGAAAATTTCCTTGCTGTTAAACATCATTTGGGAAATATTTCAAAAAGAAGAAAAAAAAAATCAAAGAGGGTTAATAATTCTGACTTTACCTGTATATTGCAAAAACAAAAACAACGCCATGTCAGTTTTTTCCAATATGTGCAGGAGGAAGGAGAATAAGGCCAGACTGGTTCCAGCTGATAGAAAGGCATCTTCTTATGGCTACTTCCAGCAGTTTAATGCACCATGCCATAAAGCACGAATCATCTCAGACTGGTTTCTTGAACATGACAATGAGTTCACTGTACTCAACTGGCCTCCACAGTCACCAGATCTCAATCCAATAGAGCACCTTTAGGATGTGGTGGAACAGGAGATTTGAATCATGGATGTGCAGCTGACAAGTCTGCAGCAACTGCGTGATGCTATCATGTCAATATGGATCAAAATCTCTGAGGAATATTTCCAGTACCTTGTTGAATCTATGCCACAAAGCATTAAGGCAGTTTTGAAGGCAAAAAGGGGTCCGACCCAGTACTAGTAAGGTGATGTACCTAATAAAGTGGCCTGTGAGTGTATTTTTAACTGTTTAAAAACCTTAAAAATCATGGTGAGATATTCTTTTATAGTTGATTACATATATAGAAAAATAAAAATACCACAAATATTACTCAAATCATGTTTAAAATATAAAATCCTAAATGTTTACACTACACTTTAAGTTTGGGACAGTAAGTTTTGTTTTTTTTAAGAAATTTACTTTTTTTAAAATACTAGAATGCATAAAAACATCAATAAGTATTATAAGAATAATAGTTGTTTTTTTTTTTGTGATCAACACAATTTAAAATATTGCTAATCAACACACTGAATGATTTCTGATATCTTGATGATGAAAATTCAGCAGGAATAAAAAGAATTCTTAAAAAAATTTAAATAGTAATAATATTACTTTTTTACTGTATTTGTGATAAATGCAGGCCTGGTGGGCATAGAACACAGCTTTTTTCCTAAATAAAAAAATAAATAAAAGAATGTATTGTCTTGCAGTTTTCCATTTAATAAATGGGAAATCATCATTTGATAATTTTTAGAATGATTATGTAAGACACCAGTGCCAGTATTAAATTACTGTATAGCTTTATAATCTTTTATAATAATTTATTTAATAACAGTTTTCCTATAATATATCTATATATAAAACAACGCATCTTATAATAAATACAATACATTGAAAGTCATCTAAAACTATCATACAATTGTTTTTGCTACAATAACACAACTAAAAATGCATTCCAAAAAGAAAACAAATAATTAATTTGAATAAAAATGTTTCTACCGGTGATAGTCTGATGGTGCTTCAAGCTTCCAGCAAGAGCAGAGAGATCCACAAAAGCAGAGCCCACCAGACGGTCTGCATTATGTGGTCGGACCCTCTTCTCTTTCCCAAAAGCGACCCACAGCTGCACCTCCAGCTTCTCCTCCCTCAGGTACCAGAGCAGGGGTTGAGTCCTCCTCAAGACCACACTTTTGCTCCCCTGAAATATTTAACATTGCTTAAGATTTTATTCAAGTGTGTAGTGCTCAGGAACAAAACAAAACCCTTAGACTCAAAAGAAGGTCGTAACAAATTGGGGGCTCGTCTGGGATCCTTTTTTTCAGATCACTGTTAACAAACAGAAAACATCACCACCAAGTAAGGTATGCATGCATATTTGCAGTTTTTTTGCTAAGCTGTTTGGCAGGTTTTTTTTTTTTTTGAGAGGGGAGGAAAGCCTCTGGTAAGGTAATAGAGTTTGATCTAATAGCGCTTTCTCTCCTACTGCAGACTTTTGAACGCTGTAGAAAAACAGATTTATTGTTGATTGCTTTTTTAATACTAATGTTCCCAGGGATGCAGCAAAACAAATGATTAAACAAGCACTGCGTGATAGGCGCATTAAAATGTCTTCTTCCCAAAAGTATTTAACTTTACCTGGTAATTTATTGTCATTTGAAACAGACTCAAAACAGCAGGCCAAAGAAGGATCTGCCTTCTGATTTGAAATTAAATGTTCGTTACCCCTTTGAAAAATAGCTAGCTCACAAGACTTCACATCAGGCATCTTCTCTGACTGAGCATCACTATTGGGGGGATCTATTAAGAAAGTTTCAGAGATATCAACTACATCGGCAAGCTTTTTACTCTGAGCACTCGTCACTGAGCAAGAAGGTAAAACAGCTAAAATACTTCCTGTGGGCCACAGTCCAGTACAAAATTTGTTCATTTCAATTAAGTTTATGGAGAAGGATTTTATTTTTACAGTATTTCTGAGCACATTTTTAAAAGCTTATAAAAAATATTCTCTCCTTTAAAAAAAAAAACATTTAAAATTTGTGCAAACAATAAAAAGTGCATAACAAAAAGCCATAGTATACACACATTTAAATATTAGTCAAAGATAACAAGTAAACACATCATGAAGTTTTTTTTATTATTCAAAGAAAACAAAATATAAGACTGCATATCCCGTGTGAAAAAGTGTTTGCCCCCATGTTAAAACACCACTTAACTCGGAAGGGACAAACTGCAAGCTTTTATGTTTATATTTGTTTTATACTGTACATTCAGTTATACAATTTTTACATATTCAGTTTACAGTATTCCTTCTAATCGCTTCTTTAGATACGTTCAAATTAGGGTTGCTCATTTCAGTTAATTTTGCCAACCGTCAACCGCCGCTCGTTAACCGAATATTAACTGTTAACTAGTCAGATTAATTTTAAATTATTATTTAATAAAAAAAATAATTGACGTGTCTATTTTGTGTGACACATTAAATATTGCAATTTAAAATTACAGAGCATCTTATGCCGTGCAGTGTTTACAAAAGCTTAGAAACATAGAATCAAAAACTAAATAAAAGAAATAGTCCTGCCCTAGATATTTTCATTTAACCTGCAAATTTAGATTACAAAACGGAAAACACTGACTCAATCCTTTTTAAGAACTAGGCATTTGCTGTTTTTTCCAATCCCGTCAAATAAAAATATCAGGCTACCCAAAATCAAATCGCTTCGCTTACGGAAATATGCATTTAATTAATGCTCCGCTATTATTATTATTATATCACAAAACCTCTAGCAACAATTTTAATACAAGTCCAGTTAGTTAAAGATTGTCTTACGATTATGACTTATTTCCTCTTGTCTCACTCATCTCACTCGCAGTCATTTTATGACTGTTGATTGTTGTTTTTTATGTCTAATTGTCAAAATGTAAGTGTTGTAAAAAAGTGTAGTTACAAGTGAATGTCTGCCAAAAGTTCTAATAATTAAAATATTTAAACCAAATTCAGGTTACACGTTTGTCATTGTTTTGTCATTGTATCTAATTGATATCCTTAAAACTAACAGACTGAAACTAACATTTAAAAAATGTATTTTAATTTCACGAGACTTCTAAAATAGTAAATAAATAAGTAAATAAAAGTTCGGAACGGTTTAAGCAATTTACAAGAGAGTGTTCACAGTGGCTTGTGTTTTTATCTTGTGACATACAAGCCAACTTAATGTACATGACTCATGACTTTTGAAAATCTCAAAGTTCCAATCAAATCCAGCAAACCTGTTTCCACTGCTCACTCCACAGCACCACCCAATGCATATAGTCATAAATGGAAGTTTAGGTTGCATTCCCAGTATTGATAATGGATTGACTGCATTTAAAGCCAGCAGTGACATTTAGAGTTTTAGTATCTATTATTTGAATAATGATTTCAGATTGAATGTTCAAATAATCGTGCACATCCTACCTGAAATGCCACCGTGGCCAATCCCTCGTCTCCGTGGTTCTCATCTGGGATGGGGTGTCTGAGCTCAGAGCTGAAGGTTGTGCTGCTCATGATAGTTTGTATCTGTAGTAGCAGTAAGTGGATCGCTGTAGGTCTTCATGTCCGGGCAGCAGCAGGCAATGAATGGGCAGCCATGCTCTGGGCATTGAA
>NW_026613856.1:0-26695 GCF_903798145.1 Danio aesculapii | reverse complement strand
ATCTGTTAAATTTACGGAAAAATACCGGCAGCTGTGGTTGCCAGAATTTTTCTGTAAAAAATACGGAAGTTTATAGAACTGTTAAAATTTATGGAAAATAACCGTATTTCATGAACTGATACAATGTTCAGTTCACAAAATGTAGCTTAGTGCATAAAAACGTAAAGTCATTCAATGCACTAATGTGTTTATGTGTGTTTACAATTAGCAAACAGATTTTCACTGCATTAGTAACATTAGTAATCTTTAAACAAAAGAAGATGCAGCATAATATCAAATATTCTTAGTTCATCTTGGACTTGCACCTAGATGCAACCATCCTCCACAATGGTGACACAAAAAACGTTTTACAGTATTTTGCCAGTAATCTACTGTTTTTAAAATTTCACATTTGTAAATTCAGTTTACAGAATATTTCTGTTAAAAAATACATTCCACAGTCTGTATTTTTCATTGAACACATTTAACTCCTTAAAGCCCAGAGCAAAATATTCACTAGTGTCCTCACTACAGAGGGTTGAACACTTAGACAGTGATGCAGTTAATGAGATAATTAATTGTCTAATTAAATGAGAATTGAGAATTATTGATGAACTGTTAACAAGCAGAATCACTGAAGGAAAGAAAAACACAAATTACAGCCTAAACCAAAGATGAAATCTTTGACTGAAAGACTGACCTTTGACCCTTGATTCTGTCACATGAACAAAAGCTCTTAATGAAATTGTTCTTGTTCATTTGAAGTCACCATGATTGATGACAACTTGCTTTAGTTGGGTTCTTCAACTATTTCTTTTGACACTAGTTTTTATTGTGGCTGCTATAATTAATTGTGTTAATCATACTATTTGTATAGCATGACAAGCCAAAAGGAAAAAACAATATTAAGTCTGATAATATTAACTATAATTAGTGATGGGTCGTTTCCCAGAGATGAGTTGCGGCTGGAAGGGCATCCGCTGCGTAAAATATGTGCTGGATAAGTTGGCGGTTCATTCCGCTGTGGCGACCCCAGATTAATAAAAGGGACTGAGCCGAAAAGAAAATGAATGAATGAGTGATGAGTCGTTCTTGAACGATTCGTTCATTTTGAACAAATCTTCAATATGACTCGGGAACTACGAGTCCTCTCAGGGAGTGATTCGTTCATCCGCACGTGCGCACACTGCGCACATTTGTGCAGGTGGTATCGTTCATTTCAAGTCTTTTGGAGGACCGGACAAGATGGCGGAGAGAGCGGTTGTGTTGTGCTTTTGAAGAACGTTATAAGTTGTGTCACACACAGTTAGAAAAGATAATGTGATACAGTTGCCATAATATCTGGTTACCGGATGTATATAGTTTACAAGTAGGATTTTCAGAACCTGGTTTTGTTATTAAGTGCAGATTTCGGAACTCAGTGTTAACATGGAAACAAACTCAACGATTGAACTGTGTACCGCGGAAGAAATGGAGGTAGTTACTGTCAAAGATAAGAGAGTTATCCAAGACACACACTCATACTTCTGCAGAGCCTATAAGGATGGTAATGGGGTGTGCGATTCTAGCCCCAACACACCGGATAAAAAAACTCTCAAAGAAAGCACGAAAAGAACAGATACAAGTAAGTTCTGATCCTTCTTTGGCTGAAATACAGGACAATATCATCCGTGTTATTACTGCCAAAATCAATGAAAGAGCAGATGTAACTGATGAAGCTGTAAAACACAACACGATGCAAATTGAGGGTCTTAAAAATTTTTTTATTTATTTTTTTTAAATCGCTTGACTTCTGTCATCAAGAAGTAGTCGATCTAAAAAAAGAAAACGCTACAATGAAGACACGAGTGGAAGAAATGCAAAAGAAAGTCAGTGAAATGGAGCAAAAAGTAACCGATGTGGATCGATATAGCCGCCGGTACAATCTTCCTATTTATGGAACGAAGGAAGAGCGGGAGGAAAACGTCAAAGCAAAACTGGAAGCAATTTGCTGTGCAGTAATTCCAGGCAGCGATGGAGAAGAAGTCCGGGTAGCGGTAGATGTGGCTCATCGTATTGGAAGAATAGACAGCGGAGGAAAGAACAAGTTTCCAAGGCCAGTGATCGTCAGATTTACGTCTAGATCAGCAAGAGACACTTTCTGGAAAGGCGCCAAGTTTCGAGTTCCTCAAAAGCATGAATCTTCAGGTGAAGGAAGACCTAACAGCTGATGACAGGGCAACACGTGCTCGTCTGTGGCCGTTTGTAGAACAGGCAAGGAAAAATGGGGAGAAGGCTTACTTGGTAGGTAACAAAGCATTTGTGAACGGAAAAGAAATCAAAGGATGAACATTTAGTGACTCAAGTGTCTTCAACAGTATAGTCAGAGACTGTTAATTTGTTTTACATTCTTGAATTACTTCTGAAATTAAGAGAATATGGGTTCATGTACTTATTGTTGATAAATGCAACACGTAGCCTCAGTGGGTGACACTTTATGTTCTTGTTAAGAGCACTCAGCTAACGTTAATTTGTTAATTGGTTATTGTTCATGTCAATTTCAATTTTTTCGATTAATGCCAGAGGTATAAGAAACCAGCTGAAAAGAAAATCTTTATTTTTGTTTTGTCAGAGTAAAAGTGCAGATTTTTATTTTATTCAGGAGTCTCATGCTTGTGAAGCAGATGTAAACTTTTGGAGGAATCAGTGGAGGAATGATGTTTGGTTTTCATTTGGTACTAACCAATCTGCTGGGGTACTCATATTAAAAGGTCAATTTAAAGGTCAAATTCTCAGTAAGCAAATAGATACGGAAGGAAGATGGTTAATTTTACATGTTAGTATAGATCTTTCCCAATTTATTATAGTTAATGTTTATGCCACAAATAAGCAAAAGAATAATCATTTGTTTACAACAATTGAGAGCAAAATTAATCAAATAAGTTCTAAATTTCCCCTATGCAACAATAATTTGGGGTGGGGATTTTAATACTGTTATGGATGAAGAAATTGATCGTTGGCCCCCCAAAAATAATGAAAAAAACTCTGTATTAAAAGTGTATGTGCAAGAATGGATTAATTAGATATTTGGAGATACACTTACCCAGATCAAAGAATGTATACTTGGACTAATAATGACCTGACTAAACAGTCGCAAATTGATTTCTGGTTAATCTCTGCAATCAATAAAGATGATGTTGAATTAGTGAAAATTGATACTTCAGTATTAACAGATCATAAGGCTATAATGATTTAGATAAACAAAGATGGCAATAGAATAGCAATCCCTAAAACAAACTATTGGAAATTAAATAAAACCTTGTTAGAGAATGAATGGTTTAAAAAAACAGTCCATTGATATTATACAAAAATATTGGAAAAAAGCATGTATTGTTAATAAATTTGGTCACAATTGGGAATTAATAAAATTTGAAATAAGAAATATAGCCATAAATATAGGAAAAAATATTGCTAAAGTTAAAAAAGCAAAAGAAAACAATTTAATTGAAGAAATTTTGAAGTTAACAGGTAAAAAAAAATCTAACAAATGAAGAAATCAAACAACTAACTTCCTTACAGCTACAATTACATACAATCTATTTAGACAAAGCTAAAGGAGCCTTTGTAAGAAGTAGACAAAAATGGATTGAACAAGGAGAAAAAAATACTTTTTTTCCTAAAAATAATTTAGAAATATTAAAAGCAGTTAACTGTGTAAAAATTTTTTCCTTAGTTTCAGGTCTTAAAATGAATATTAATAAATCTGTGTTATTTCCAATTAAAACATGCAATTTGACAGAATTACATAGTATCCCTATTAAACATACAGTTACATATTTAGGGGTTGTCATTCATAAAGAAGAAAATGAACGCAATAAGCTTAATTTTCAACCCATAATGAATAAAACTAAGACTAGATTTAATATCTGGCTTCAAAGAGATTTATCCCTGAATGGTAGGGTTTTACTGTCCAAAGCAGAAGGGATATCAAGATCTGTCTATGTGTCTTTAGCTCTAGAGATGCCATCAAATGTATATAAAGAATTAGACAAAATACTATTAATTTTTTTATGGAGAAATAGACATCATTATTTAAAAAAGGAAATTATGTGTAAACAAAAATGCAATGGTGGGTTATCTGTGTTAAGTTTTGAAACTTTAAACAATACATTCAAAATTAATTGGTTAATTAAATTCATGAAAGAAATGGACAGTATGTGGTATACTTTTCCAAAACACATATTTGACATGATGGGAGGTATAGAATTTCTGTTGAGTTGTGATTTTAAAATTGACAAACTTCCAGTGAAATTAGCTAAATTTCACAAACAAGCTTTATTGTCCTGGATGCTGGCATTTAAGCACAATTTTTCCCCAAACAAGTATATTATTTGGAATAATAGATGTATTCAATATAAAAACAAATCTCTCTTCTTCCAAAAATGGTATGAAAATGATATTATATTAGTTAGACAACTTCTAAATTTAAATGGAAATTTATTGTCTTACAGTGAATTTTTAGATAAATTTGGTTTTCCAGTTACTCCAAAAGAGTATGCTATTGTATTTGATGCCATATCTCAGCAGCTTCTTCATTTTATAAGAGCGTATGGAAATAAATCTTTAGAAGGAAAATATGTTAAAGAATTTTTTTTAGGAGATATTGATATTATTAAACAAAGCTATACTAATAAATATATTAGAAATATTTTAACAGGTGATACAGTTATATATAATAATTTAAAATGGACCAATGTATTTATAAATATAAATTGGAAAAAAGCTTGGCGTTCTTATGAAGCATATTGTATAAATAAAGTAAAAGAAGTTACATTTAAAATTTTACATAGTATATATCCAGCTAAAGAGGTTTTAGAGAGATTTAATTTGGATATTGATTATTCCTGTGATTTTTGTTGCATGGAAAAGGAATCTATTGTCCACATGTTTTGTGATTGTATATACACAAGGATTTTCTGGGTGGATATGGAAAATTTTCTTAGAAGGAAAACAAATATTGTATTCAAGTTACAAAAATTTGATATTTGCATTTATTATGTCAATCCATGCAAAAAATGTACCTTTCTAGTACAACTTTTTATTATTATGGGAAAGTTTCATATACATAAAAAAAATGGACTGGATCAAAGCCAAATTTTGTTCATTTCCTTCAAGAGACTAAGGACTACTGCACACGTTTGGAGAACATTGTTAATAAAAAAGCAAAGAACACATGTAAAATTCTTAAAGAATATAAGATTTTCAATTACTGAATGTATATATATATTTACACTCTGGCATGTATTTTTTGTGTATAGTACTGTATAATTCTTTGTTGTTAATAAAAATAAAAAAAAGTCTTTTGAGTCGTTCATCGCGGAAAGGCAGAAGCCAATCATATGCGTTTAGAGCCGGAAAGAGAATTGATCCGCTCACCCCTCGAGTCCTCTATCTGGTTTGAGTCATTCTATCATGTGAAGACCGAACGACTCAAGAACCAGAAGAAAGGTGAATTACTCATCATTGCTCCTATCGGCTCAGGCTGTGTACATTGTTTAAGATTATATGTGACTGTTAGTGTAACGTGAACGAACCACTGACATTTGAAGAGGTGAGCTGAGAAAATAGCCAAAAATGCCTTCACAGACAAAAGAGCAGGCAAACATTGAATTATTATTTTCTCCTTCTTATAATATTCTATTTATGATTTATTTGTCGTGTGCTCAAACTTTTGGGCTCGTTGTAGATGTGTTTGGAAGCAATTCATAACATTTTAATAATATTTTGGCAAATTTACCAATTGAACGAAATTACTCAAAAATGCTGCTTTTTTTTTAGCAACCATGGTTCCTGATTCTTGATGTCTGTGTCATAATGTGTAGTTGGAGATCAAGGTTTTGTGCATGAAACTAATTAAATTTAAATTTCTTATTTTCCTTGATAATTGTTTGTTGAATTTCCATGGGAGGCTGTAACATATCCCAAATAATATCAAATAAAACTATTTTATATGGCTTAACTTATAAATTACTTGAAATTGTATATGTAACGATTAAGTACACACAGTATAGTTTCTCTTTAGCTGCACCTCAAATCGCATACTTATGCACCATTCTACACCATTTGTAGTATAAATAGTGTAAGAAGTGTGTTCACACTGAAAATTCCAAAAATAATAAGTGCACTTTAATTACCCGGATGATGCACTCAATCAGCCGATAAAATGAAGTGTGGAATGATGGACACTTCACGCCCTCAATGACCGCAGCTTTGCTCACGTAGTGGAAGGGGCGGAGCTATCAGGCGCACATGTTGGATTACTTTATTTATTTTGGATGGCGAGAGCAAAATTTTCCTATGAGAGTGATTATAGTGCCTCCCGGAGGTGAATGTGGTGATACTCATGGCAGGACGATTTAAATTTCCGCTTAGTAAAAAAACACTAGTGTTCGATTTGGGATGACACTACATACATATACTATGCTGTTGAGTGCGTAAGTGCATAAGTACATAGTACATGAGTGCATAGTGTATAGTGTTGCCTTTCTTGCTGTAACTGATGAGTTTCAGAAACACAGTTATAACAGCCAGATTATTAAGATACAAGAGTAAAGGTTCAAGAGAACTAAAGCAGCCTCTGATCTCCATGATTGTGAGGTCAAATGAAATATTTTCAACAAAAACAATATAAACCTCTGTTAATTATCAAAATTTCTGTCATATCTGCAAGAATATAAGTCAAACTGTAATCAGTGAAGCTGGTAATGCTGTCATTTAATTCAGTTGGTTTGGTGTGAGACTCTGTCTGTAGTTTTATTTCTTGTTCTTCCCTTTAGTGATTGTGCTTGTTAAGAGCAGCTGTTCATCAGTGTCTGAATTCAGTCATTTGTGATAATTCACTCTGTCTAGTGGACTAAACTAATTGACTAATTTAGGGACTAGTGAATGAGGGTGTGGTGAGATTTCAGACACTCTGATTAAGCTGCGGTCACACTTTCTAAGCACACTTTCACACTTTCTAAAAACTTTTCTTTTTAAGCAGGCTTTCCTCCCCTTAAATTTCCATTCATACGCACACAAATGCGTCAGAGCGGAAACGCAGGGTCATGCGAAACTCAGTTTCGCAGTTCGCTGCAGTGCAAAGTTCAAGCTTGGTGAACTCTGAACTGCAAAATCCCATCACTTGACTGCGTGAGACCAATCGAGGATTAAAACACAACCCCTCTGGACAGAAATTTAAAATATAAAGCAATTTCTGGCTTTTTAAAATGTCTGATCATCTTGTTTAATCCCGCCCTTTTTCGCAGCGCCGTACGACAGAATTTCGCACACACAAACTCTGGTGTGACCGCAGCTTTAGTTTTTTGAAAACAAAGGTTAGATCTGTTACAGCTGTTTTTCGTATTTTGTACAGAAATGAAGGTAAATCATTTAACAGGTTTTTACTGTAGATTGTACAGACTTTTACAGTAGGGGTTCAATCTTCAACTGGCTGGCTGGAGCTGCCAGTGGCGGGTCACCAACTGTCGGGTAGCCTGACCTGCCAGTGGCAGCCGCATCTAACTCGGCATTTGACAACTAGCAGGTGGGTCATTTGACCAACCAGTGCCTGGCTGGTGGGTCAGGTGTCCTACCAGTGACTGGTTGGTGGCCATTAACAACTGGCTGGTGGGTCAGGTGTCCTACCAGTGGTTGCTTTCAGAATGTTTATTGCAAATAGAGAGTCCTCAAATCTAAAAAATATGGAAAAGTCTGAGTTTCCTTCGGTTGCTTTCAATTTATCTGAAAATAATATAATGGATCTGTACATTTAAATATTGGGCACATTCACCCCCAACCCATTGGCATTTACCGCGTTCGCTTTAACTTTCTCTGCAGCTTTATACATTGCTATATCATCATGAAAATACTCGTCTGGACGTTTTCTATTACAAATTGTGTATATTAGTCAGTTTAATTCCAGATACGGTCCTCAAATAGCTGGGATTACAACTGGCTGGTCCCGCCTCCCTCAAAAAGCGCGATCACATTCTGCATCTGGCGCGTCTCCTCATGCTCTCATTCAGAGGAATTACATTTTTAATTCATGAAATGTGTATTCTTTAGGGTCTATATGTTTTCGTCACTGACATTTGCAGCAGTGTTTCCTCAAAGAAGCTCTTTAAATACTGACAGGTGGGTTTGCAACACTCTCGCTGCATCAGAACGCAGGGAGTTCCGCTTTCACTCTCTCAGACTGGTGGGTTACTGAAGCTAATTAGCTTCAGTCAGCAGACAGCGAGCTCTGAGTTTACCGCGTTTGCTTTAACTGTCTCTGCAGCTTTATACATTGATTTCCTATCATGAATATAATCTTCTGAACCTTTTCTATTACAAATTGTGTATATTATTCAGCTTAATTCCAGATACGCTCCACAAATAGCCGAGATTACCACTGGCTGGTCACGTCTTCCCCAGCTTCACTAGCGCATTCGCACTCCGAGACTGGCGCTTCTCTTTGCACTCTCGATAGGAGCAATCAAAATTGTATGTATAATATTTTTTATTCCTTACAGTCTATTGCGTTACATCAGTGATATTTCCAGTACATTTATCCCAAATAAGGTCTTCAAACGACCCGAAAACTGACTGGTGGGTTACCAACGCTAATCATGCAGTCAGCAGACAGGGAGCTCCGCGTTCGCTTTAACTTTCTCTCCAGCTTTATACATTGATTTATCATGATGACAATACTCTTCTGGACCTTTTCTATTACAAATTGTGTATATTAGTCTTTTTTTTTCCAGATACGGTCCTCAAATAGCCGGGATTACAACTGGTTGGTCACGTCTCCCCCCAGTAGCTCTGTAAGACTTCAGTAAAGTTAGCAACAGATTCGCACTTTCCGGATCAATAACTCATGACCGAAACATTGTTCCTACACAAATAGGACCTCTTTTCAACCGTCGAAATGTATACAATCACCTACAATCGTATTTTTCGAAAAATGAGCTTTCCTACGCGCTGGACGCATTATATTGATCTCTATGCGCAGGCTGCGAAGAGAGACCGATCCCTAGGGACCGTCTACAAAGAGCAAAACGCGAAAACCAATACTACAAAAGTTGTCAATAACTTCCCTCTAACACATTATACTGCCATACAATTCATCATCAAATTTTTTAATTTGGTTTAAAAAAACAATTTTGTATATTTTTAATGCATTTTTATTATGAAAAAATATTCAATAACTTTACTGTAAATTACTGTATTTCACCAAATTCAGATCACACGTCACTGCTGTCCAGCTGGTTATACTACAACACTTCTGTTTAAAAAAACTGTTTTGCATGAGGCGACGTGGTGGCGCCGTAGGTAGTGCTGTCGCTTCACAGCAAGAAGGTCGCTGGTTCGAGCCTCGGCTGGGTCAGTTGGCATTTCTGTGTGGAGTTTGCATGTTCTCCCCGCGTTCGCGTGGGTTTCCTCCAGGTGCTCCGGTTTTCCCCACAGTCTAATGCCATGCGGTACAGGTGAATTGGGTAGGCTAAATTGTCCGTAGTGTATGAATGTTTCCCAGATATGGGATGCAGCTGGAAGGGCATCTGCTGCGTAAAACGTGCTGAATAAGTTGGCGGTTCATTCCGCTAAGGCGACCCTGGATTAATTAAGGGACTACGCCGAAAAGAAAATCAATGAATGAATGTTTTGCATGATTTTTACGAATTTTATTATTCACCAATAATGGCTGTTTTTTCATAATAAAAAAGTGTTGTAATATAACCAGCAGGACAGCAGCGACAAGTGAACTGAATTTGGTGACAATGCAGCGTTACAGTGAAGTTATTAAAAATTGATAACAAAAATTTATTAAAAATATGCAAAATTGTTTTTTTTTTTTTTTAAAGTGTTGTAGTATAACCAGCAGGACAGCACTGACGTGTGATCTGAACTTTATGGCAGTATAATGTGTTAGAGAGAAGTTATTGACAGCTTTTGTAGTATTGGTTTTCGCGTTTTGCTCTATGTAGAGCTCTATGCTCTATTAGCTCTATGCCTAAGGATCGGTCTCTCTTTGCAGCCTGCGCATAGAGATCAATAAGTGTGTCCAGCGCGTAGGAAAGCTCATTTTTCGAAAAATAAGGTTGTAGGTGATTGTATACATTGCGACAGTTGAAAAGAGGTCCTATTTGTGTAGGAACAATGTTTCGGTCATGAGTTATTGATCTGGAAAATGCGAATCTGACTTGACTGCTAACTTTACTGAACTCTTACAGAGCTGCTGGGGGGAGACCTGACCAGCCAGTTGTAATCTCGGCTATTTGAGGACCGTATCTGGAACTAAGCTTACTAATATACACAATTTGTAATAGAAAAGGTTCAGAAGATTATATTCATGATAGGAAATCAATGTATAAAGCTGCAGAGACAGTTAAAGCAAACGCGGTAAACTCGGAGCTTGCTATCTGCTGACTGAAGCTAATTAGCTTCAGTAACCCACCAGTCTGAGAGAGTGAAAGCGGAACTCCCTGTGTTCTGATGCAGCGAGAGTGTTGCAAATCAACCTGTCAGTATTTAAAGACCTTCTTTGAGGAAACACTGCTGCAAATGTCAGTGACGAAAACATATAGACCCTAAAAAGAATACACATTTCATGAATTAAAAATGTATTTCCTCTGAATGAGAGCATGAGGAGACGCGCCAGATGCAGAATGTGATCGTGCTTATTGAGGGAGGTGGGACCAGCCAGTTGTAATCCCGGCGGTTTGAGGACCGTATCTGGAATTAAACTGACTAATATACACAATTTGTAATAGAAAAGGTTCAGAAGATTATATTTATGATAGGAAATCAATGTATAAAGCTGCAGAGACAGTTAAAGCAAACGCGGTAAACTCGGAGCTCGCTGTCTGCTGACTGAAGCTAATTAGCTTCAGTAACCCACCAGTCTGAGAGAGTGAAAGCGAACGTGGTAAGACCTTCTTTGAGGAAACATTGCTGCAAATGTCAGTGATGGAAACATATAGACTCTAAAGAATACCTAATGAAAAAACACTTCATGAAATTATACTCATGATGATAACAAGTAAATAAAAGCAGAGAAAGAAAAAGTGACAAAGACCACTGGCAGGTCACATGACCAGGCAATTGGACAATGGCGGCTGCCACCAGCCACTGTCAGGTCACGTGACCCGCCACTGGCAGCTCCCGCCAGTCAGTTGAAGATTGAACCCCGACTCGACTTTTACTGTTAAAATCATGGACATTTTTACAGTGTGTGCCTTTAAATGCAGATGCGAATGAAGCAGAGATCCAGCATTAATTCAATCATTGATTCATTTTATTTTCAGCTTAGTTCTTTTATCAATCAGGGGTCGCCACAACGGAATGAACAGCCAACCTATGCAGCACGTTTTACGCAGCGGATGCCCTTCCAGCTGCAACCCATCATTGGTTAACATCCATACATTTCCATTCACACACATACACTACGGCCATATTAGCTTACCAAATTCACCAGTACCGCATGTCTTTGGACTTGTGGGGGAAACCGGAGCACCCGAAGAAAACCCACGCGAACACGGAGAGAACATGCAAACTCCACACAGAAATGCCAACTGACCCAGCCGAGGCTCGAACCAGTGACCTTCTTGCTGTGAGGCAAGAGTGCTACCCACTGCGCCACCATGCTGCCCCTTTTCAGCTTAGTCCCTTTATTAATCTGGGGTCACCAGAGCAGAATGATTCGCCAACTTATCCAGCATATATTTTACACAGTGGATGCCCTTCCAGCTGCAACCTATCACTGGGAAATAGATTCAGCATATTAGTCAAAATATTTGTTGTGGGGTGTATTCAAGCCTTTCTGCAATGATGAGTCACACAAAAATGCTACAAAGCTATGTTACAAAGTTTGCAGAACGCAAATACACACATTTAACTTTGCACCATTTTTGCATGTCTACTTGCAGCAAAGGTGACAAGATACAAGTTAATATACACTGCTATGTAGATATCTATTATGCTACTGTACAAAATAAACCTGATTTAATGTTCACAAACCGAGACACCTGTTGTATGATTGAAGTATCCTCCTATTTAGTTGTATTGACACTATGTGGCTGTGGTGATTCCAGTGGTAATGACTTACATAAAGATTTTACAGCCTTTTCTTTATTACAGACATGTACAAATGTTTTAAAAACACTTTACAATTCTAAAACCCATTCTTGAGGTGCAGCTGATCAGCAAGAGTTACAACAGTTCTATTAATCCCAGTTTCTTTGCCAATCTTGTTCTATGGACATGTTTATATGCATCACTATGGAGACATGTTAATATGCTCTTGTCAATCAATTCAGTGGGCGGGGACAACCACGTTGAGCCTCAAAACCACTGGGATGTGGACCCTTTTTTAACATCAGAAAATGTATTAAAAAAATAAAAATAAAAAAAGAGAGACTTGCATTTCTTTCACTTCAGTACGAACATGCTATTCTTACAAACAGTTCTGCCCAGTTTCCAACTTGCAACTTTTGCATCATATGTGCCCTTTAAAACAAACAGCCACTAATCAAAAATTCCTGAAATTAATATGGTTTTTTTAATCATATATGGTCAAAAAAAAAAAAAAATAAATAAATAATCTGAAAATTTTAAAATCCTACAATAAAATTATTGCAATTATCTAATTATTATGTTATATTAGTATTATTTATAAAAGTAAAAAAAGTTCATATTAATGTTTTTAATAGTATGATCTAGCTACACCGTGATGCAATCCCTTGTAAAATAAATTTGCTAAAGGATTTAGGAAAAAGTGTTTTGTTTTTTTAAGTGATAAACAATTACCGCTGAATAATGTTCCAAGGGTAGATCTACTACTAAGTTATGTGGTGTGGTAATTTCAGAGTCAGGCCTACAGCTGAAATCAGTAATAGTACGAGTCAGTAACACCAAAGATGTGACGATTAAGTTGAGCCATACATTTATACTTATGAATTTAGCGTGATGACTTAAGCTAAACTAAATTAATAATTAGTCAATACAAATGGCCTGTGAACATGTTAAATAAATAGCACAACCTTTAACACCATAGTAAATGGAAACGCTAAAAAATTAAAATGAAACAGATAACGTTATGACTGCACAGAATGAGAATACTAATACTAGAAGAAGACTGGTCAAGTTCATTTGCTGTTTGATTCAGTTAATTGTTTGCCGCTATGTAATGAGATTAGCAGGGCAGTATTGACAAGAAATACAATTCTGTGCAAATAGCGATCTACCAAATCGATACTGTAAAACATTGCACGCATGCAAAAGGCGTCTATTAGAACCCAAAATGCTTCACGTTCCTGTGATGCTTAAATATTCTGTCGATTCATGCAACTCGCTCGAGTTTGAAACACAGCATTGAAAATAAAACAGTGAATGTGAATGACAGTGAATGTGTAGATTTACATGTGTAGATTTAAGAAGCACGTGATCAGGAAGGATTCCTAAATTGGATTAAAATGAAATAGAGCTGAAAACATTAAATCTTGTGACTACCGATCAGCTGAGCATGTGACGTCATGGGTCCGCACCTTTTTAAGTAACGGGCCTCGGAATCAATACACAAGTCCCTTAGTAAGCAAAAGCTTGGGAATACTCACGCTTTATCCACCAACTCCCTGACTTTCCACATATTCAACATCTCCGCGCTTTAGCAGGGGCCTTCCGCCTCAGATAGCGTTGTCCAGGTCGTTTAAAGACAGTTGGACTCGTATGTATGTTGCCGATAATAACAGAATCCCTCAGTCCCTTCACCACTACAGCGTAAATCTACACGGTACAGCGCCTCAGCCTGTTACCACGGTGACGCGTTTTGTGCGTCAAAATGGTGTGGACGCAGACATGACGTCTCATATGAGCATTGTGGGAAATGTAGTTTTTCTGGAAACGTAGTCTGCCAAATTAAATGTGGAAAAACCCTAGTATGGGTAACTGCAGTTGGAGAAATTGGCGTGGCAAAAGGTAGGGGCGTTGTAAAAGGTATTTCATTGGTCAACGGTTTTTTTTTCCGGTAGGGGCGTAGCAAAAGGTTTTTCATTGATCAAAGAACAGTTGAGCAATTTGAGGTATTAATCCCCACTTTGTAAGATAGGATCCGTCTTTGTGCTCTGGTAAGTTTGACAATGTTCATAGACAACCACATTAGTAATTTTAGAACTAAATAACATCTTTGACTTTCAGCTTTGTACATCGCTCCTGAGGTTGAGTTTGACTATTCTGAGGTGAGTCTTTGCTCAGCACTTTTGTTAGCCAGTATAAAAGAAGAATTTTTAACATTGTAGTGATTGTCTTTTTATTTAAAACAGGCAATATGACATGTATAAAGAGATTGTGGTGTGGGTTCCTGCTTGAAGACTCATGGTAAATATAAAATATTTTTATACATTTAAAGTAATATCAGTTAGCACTTTGCAATTAATATTTTTTTTTCCCTTAAGGTCTCCTTAGGAACAAAAAAGACCCAGAAAAGTATAGAGCTTATCTTGAGTATCTGTACTCTCAGTTGAATGCGAATATAGTAAGTTAACAATAAAAAAAGATATAGAAAAGTTGTTTTTTATATATATAATTACACACACACACACACACACACGCACACACACACACACACACACACACACACACACACACACACACACACACACTGGTCACTTTATTAGGTACACCTTACTATAGAGGTGTCAAGGTCAAAATAATAATAAAAATAACAAAATAATAAAAGCTGATCAAAATAATCAAGTTGATCAGGACTCTTTTGATCGACTCGATTGTTTGGATCAGCTGTGTTTGATTAAAGTTAGAGCAAAACTGTGCAGAGCTGCGGTCCTCCAAGAGATTTTGGTCCATATTGGCATCATAGCATCACACAGTCGCTGCAGATTTGTCAGCTGCACATCCATGATGCAAATCTCCCTCTCCACCAGTTATATGTATATATACTGTATATATATATATATATATATATATATATATATATATATATATATATATATATATATATATATATATATATATATATATAAAACTGTATGTGAGCATTATGATATTTAAAATGTCTCAAACACAGCTTTTCAATGTACAACTACCAATGTAGCAAAAATCACTTTTTAAACAAAATTTTGCCACTAGATGGCAGCACAAGGATTGCTGCACTTGTAGGCTTGTTTTCATTCTTAGAGTTTAAAAGTCACTGAAATTGCAGTGAAGATCTTTCTGAACTGCATCTTGACATGGTACAATGTCATTACATTTTAAATCAAATTTAGCAAACAGCATTGTTTTAGGCAGTTTTTATCACTTTGTGATTTTGGCCTGGAAAACTCATATTACAGCCTGAAAAGCAAGAATACATCGTCAGAGGTCAAATCTATGCAATTTTCTGTCTTCCTCAATAAAGCTTGCTTTTCACTTGAAACTTGTTCAGATATGTTTAACATGCATGCAACTGTTGTTTATAACAAGCACGATGCATTGCATTGTTTTAGGCAGTTTTTATCACTTTGTGATTTTGGCCTGGAAAACTCATATTACAGCCTGAAAAGCAAGAACACTGCTTCAGAGGTCAAAATTAAGCAATTTTCTGTCTCCCTCAATAAAGCTTGCTTTTCACTTGAAACTTGTTAAAATATGTTTAAAATGCATGCAATTGTTGTTTGAAACAAAAAGCATGATGCATTTCATTGTTTTTGGCAATTTTTATCACTTTGTGATTTTGGCCTGGAAAACTCATATTACAGCCTGAAAAGCAAGAATACAGCGTCAGAGGTCAAATCTAAGCAATTTTCTGTCTTTCTCAGTAAAGCTTGCTTTTCAGTTGAAATTTGTTGAAAAATGTTAAAAAGGCATGCATTTGTTGTTTAAAAGAAAAAGAATGATGCATTTCATTGTTTTAGGCAGTTTTTATCACTTAGTGATTTTGGCCTGGAAAACTCATATTACAGCCTGAAAAGCAAGAATACAGCATCAGATGTCAAATCTAAGCAATTTTCTGTCTCCCTCAATAAAGCTTGCTTTTCACTTGAAACTTGTTCAGATATGTTTAAATTGCATGCAATTCTTGTTTAAAACAAAAAGCATGATGCATTTCATTGTTTTTGATAGTTTTCATCACTTTGTAATTTTGGCCTGGAAAACTCATATTACAGCCTGAAAAGCAAGAATACAGCATCAGATGTCAAATCTAAACAATTTTCTGTCTCCCTCAATAAAGCTTGCTTTTCACTTGAAACTTGTTCAGATATGTTTAAATTGCATGCAATTCTTGTTTAAAACAAAAAGCATGATGCATCTCATTGTTTTTGACAGTTTTTATCACTTTGTAATTTTGGCCTGGAAAACTCATATTACAGCCTGAAAAGCAAGCTTCAGAGGTAAAAATTAAGCAATTTTCAGTCTCCCTCAATAAAGCTTGCTATTCACTTGAAACTTGTTCAGATATGTTTAAAATGCATGCAATTGTTGTTTATAACAAAAAGCATGATGCATTTCATTGTTTTATTTAGTTTTTATCACTTTGTGATTTTGGCCTGGAAAGCTAATATTACAGCCTGAAAAGCAAGAATACAGAGTCAGAGGTCAAATCTATGCAATTTTCTGTCTCCCTCAATAAAGCTTGCTTTTCACTTGAAACTTGTTCAGATATGTTTAAAATGCATGCAATTGTTGTTTAAAACAAAAAGCATGATGCATTTCATTGTTTAGGCAGATTTTTTTAACTTTGTGATTTTGGCCTGGAATACTCATATTACAGCCTGAAAAGCAAGAATACAGCTTTAGAGGTCAAAATTAAGCAATTGTCTGTCTCCCTCAATAAAGCTTGCTTTTTACTTGAAACTTGTTAAAATATGTTTAAAATGCATGCAATTGTTGTTTATAACAAGCACCATGCATTGCATTGTTTTAGGCAGTTTTTATCACTTTGTGATTTTGGCCTGGAAAACTCATATTACAGCCTGAAAAGCAAGAATACATCGTCAGAGGTCAAATCTATGCAATTTTCTGTCTTCCTCAGTAAAGCTTGCTTTTCACTTGAAACTTGTTCAGATATGTTTAACATGCATGCAACTGTTGTTTATAACAAGCACGATGCATTGCATTGTTTTAGGCAGTTTTTATCACTTTGTGATTTTGGCCTGGAAAACTCATATTACAGCCTGAAAAGCAAGAACACTGCTTCAGAGGTCAAAATTAAGCAATTTTCTGTCTCCTTCAATAAAGCTTGCTTTTCACTTGAAACTTGTTAAAATATGTTTAAAATGCATGCAATTGTTGTTTATAACAAAAAGCATGATGCATTTCATTGTTTTTGGCAGTTTTTATCACTTTGTGATTTTGGCCTGGAAAACTCATATTACAGCCTGAAAAGCAAGAATACAGCGTCAGAGGTCAAATCTAAGCAATTTTCTGTCTTTCTCAGTAAAGCTTGCTTTTCAGTTGAAATTTGTTGAAAAATGTTAAAAAGGCATGCATTTGTTGTTTAAAAGAAAAAGAATGATGCATTTCATTGTTTTAGGCAGTTTTTATCACTTAGTGATTTTGGCCTGGAAAACTCATATTACAGCCTGAAAAGCAAGAATACAGCATCAGATGTCAAATCTAAGCAGTTTTCTGTCTCCCTCAATAAAGCTTGCTATTCACTTGAAACTTGTTCAGATATGTTTAAAATGCATGCAATTGTTGTTTATAACAAAAAGCATGATGCATTTCATTGTTTTATTTAGTTTTTATCACTTTGTGATTTTGGCCTGGAAAGCTAATATTACAGCCTGAAAAGCAAGAATACAGAGTCAGAGGTCAAATCTATGCAATTTTCTGTCTCCCTCAATAAAGCTTGCTTTTCACTTGAAACTTGTTCAGATATGTTTAAATGCATGCAATTGTTGTTTAAAACAAAAAGCATGATGCATTTCATTGTTTAGGCAGATTTTTTTAACTTTGTGATTTTGGCCTGGAATACTCATATTACAGCCTGAAAAGCAAGAATACAGCTTTAGAGGTCAAAATTAAGCAATTGTCTGTCTCCCTCAATAAAGCTTGCTTTTTACTTGAAACTTGTTAAAATATGTTTAAAATGCATGCAATTGTTGTTTAAAACAAAATGCAGGATGCATTTCATTGTTTTAGACAGTTTTTATCACTTAGTGATTTTGGCCTGGAAAACTTATATTACAGCCTGAAAAGCAAGAATACAGCTTCAGAGGTCAAAACTTAGCAATTTTCTGTCTCCCTCAATAGAGCTTGCTTTTCACTTGAAACTTGTTCAGATATGTTTAAAATGCATGCAATTGTTGTTTAAAACAAAAAGAATGATGCATTTCATTGTTTTAGGCAGTTTTTATCACTTTGTGATTTTGGCCTGGAAAGCTTATATTACAGCCTGAAAAGCAAGAATACAGAGTCAGAGGTCAAATCTAAGCAATTTTCTTTCTCCCTCAATAAAGCTTGCTTTTCACTTGAAACTTGTTCAGATATGTTTAAAATGCATGCAATTGTTGTTTAAAACAAAAAAGCATGATGCATTTCATTGTTTTAGGCAGATTTTTTCACTTTGTGATTTTGGCCTGGAAAAATCACATTACAGCCTGAAAAGCAAGAATACAGCTTCAGAGGTCAAAATTAAGCAATTTTCTGTCTCCCTCAATAAAGCTTGCTTTTCACTTGAAACTTGTTAAAAAATATTTAAAATGCATGCAATTGTTGTTTAAAACAAAAAAACATGATGCATTTCATTGTTTTAGACAGTTTTTTATCACTTTGTGATTTTGGCCTGGAAAACTCATATTACAGCCTGAAAAGCAAGAATACAGCATCAGATGTCAAATCTATGCAATTTTCTGTCTCCCTCAATAAAGCTTGCTTTTCACTTGAAACTTGTTCAGATATGTTTAAATTGCATGCAATTCTTGTTTAAAACAATAAGCATGATGCATTTCATTGTTTTTTTATAGTTTTTATCACTTTGTAATTTTGGCCTGGAAAACTCATATTACAGCCTGAAAAGCAAGCTTCAGAGGTTAAAATTAAGCAATTTTAAGTCTCCCACAATAAAGCTTGCTATTCACTTGAAACTTGTTCAGATTTGTTTAAAATGCATGCAATTGTTGTTTATAACAAAAAGCACGATGCATTTCATTGTTTTATTCAGTTTTTATCACTTTGTGATTTTGGCCTGGAAAGCTCATATTACAGCCTGAAAAGCAAGAATACAGCGTCAGAGGTCAAAATTAAGCAATTTTTTGTCTCCCTCAATAAAGCTTGCTTTTCACTTCAAACATGTTATAATATGTTTCAGATGCATGAAATTGTTGTTTAAAACAAAATGCAGGATGCATTTCATTGTTTTTGGCAGTTTTTATCACTTTGTGATTTTGGCCTGGAAAGCTCATATTACAGCCTGAAAAGCAAGAATACAGAGTCCGAGGTCAAATCTATGCAGTTTTCTGTCTCCCTGAATAAAGCATTTCTTTTCACTTGAAACTTGTTCAGATATGTTTAAAATGCATGCAATTGTTGTTCATAACAAAAAGCATGATGCATTGCCCTGTTTTAGGCAGTTTTTATCACTTTGTGATTTTGGCCTGGAAAACTCATATTACAGCCTGAAAAGCAAGAATACAGCTTCAGATGCAAAAGTAAGCAATTTTCTGTCTCCCTCAATAAAGCTTGCTTTTTACTTGAAAATGTTCAGATATGTTTAAAATGCTTGCAATTGTTGTTTAAAACAAAAAATAATGATGCATTTAATTGTTTTAGGCAGTTTTTATCACTTTGTGATTTTGGCCTGGAAAACTCACATTACAGCCTGAAAACCAAGAATACAGCGTCAGAGGTCAAAATTAAGCAATTTTCTGTCTCCCTGAATAAAGCCTGCTTTTCACTTGAAACTTGTTAAATTATGTTTAAAATGCATGCAATTGTTTAAAATAAAATACAGGATGCATTTCATTGTTTCAGACAGTTTAAATCACTTAGTGATTCTGGCCTGGAAAACGTCTCAGGTTGCGTATGTAACCATGGTTCCCGGAGAGGGAACGAGACACTGCGTCTAACCAGAACACTAGGGGAACACCTCTTTTATATGCGTCTTGAAGCACATGTGAAATCAATCTAATGTAATTAAGCGGTGTCGTCAGACCAGAGAGTATAAAAGCCTGCACTGAGCATTCAGTGTTAACTTCAAATTTGCTTGAAAGAAGTAACAGGCAGAAGAGAGTATGGCGAAAGACGCAGTGTCTCGTTCCCTCTCGGGGGAACCATGGTTACATATGTAACCTGAGACGTTCCACTTCTAGGGAACTTCAACACTGCGTCTAACCAGAACGCTAGGGGAACGCAATACCCACTAGGCCAGATTCACTGCTGACTGTGAACGCACACTACGCAGTGAGAACAGAGGACCCTGGTGAGGGGTCTACATTGAGTTGATAATGACGCACAAATGTATGTGGCATCGACCATCCTGCCGCCAAACAAATGTCAGAAAGGGCAGAGCCCGAAATAGAAGCTTTGGAGGCCCCTACAGCCCTTGTGGAGTGGGCCTTAAATTTAGGTGCGGGACGTCCAGCAGCCTGATAGGTAACTGAAATAGTCTCAACTATCCAATTACTTATAGTCTGCTTGTTCGCCGGACTCCCCCTCTTTGAGGGTCCGAAGCAGACCAGTAACTGCTCACTCTTTCTCCAGTTGATAACCCGGTTAACATATGTATCCAGAGCCCTAACTGGGCAGAGTACATTCAATTTCTCTTGGTCCGATGACTGAAATGGGGGCGGATTAAAGGCCTGCAGCACAGCAGGTCCCGCCACATGAGTGGGCACCTTCGGCACATACCCAGGTCTGGGATAAAGAATGGCTTTAGACATGCCTGGAGCAAACTCCAGAAATGAAGGTGCAACCGACAGAGCCTGGAGGTCACCAACCCTTTTTAGAGAAGAAATAGCTAATAAAAAAGCTGTTTTTAATGTCAGAAACTTATCTGAAGCCTCCTGCAGTGGCTCAAATGGGGGAACAGAGATGCCCTCGAGCACCAATGTTAAATCCCATGTCGGTACTCTGTGTGTGCTGACAGGCCTTAGCCTTATGGCTCCACGTAGGAAGCGACGAATTGGCGGATCCTGCCCTAGTGACTCATCATCTAGGGGGGAACGGTAGGCCGCTATAGCTGAAACAGACACTCTCAGAGTGGATGCAGCTAACCCAGCAGACAGGGGATCTTGGAGAAATTCCAGCACTGAGGCTACCTGACAGCTGACTGGGTTCGGCTGGTGTTCTCTACACCAAGCTGAAAAGAGAACCCATTTTAGGGCATAAAGCTTCCTTGTGGAGGGAGCCCTGGAGCTTAGAATGGTCTGAGCAACCTTGGTTGACAGTCCATACTCTATGAGGTGGGCCCCCTCAGAGGCCACACCCACAGTTTCCACAGGTCGGGTTAGGGATGAAGTATCATTCCTCCCGCCTGGGACAGAAGGTCCCTCCTGATGGGGATCTCCCACGGGAGACTCGCCAGCAGGGCTATGAGGTCTGAAAACCAAATTCTCGTAGGCCAAAACGGGGCTACCAGCAGTAACTGAATCCCGTCTTGACGGACCCTGTCCAGGACTCCTGGGAGCAGAGCGACCGGGGAAAAAGCATACAGACGAAGCCTCGGCCACGTCTGCACCATGGCATCCAATCCCAGAGGGGCTGGATGCGAGAGAGAAAACCACAGTATGCAATCCGTGGTCTCTTGGGAAGCAAACAGGTCTACCTGCGCTCTCCCGAATTTTTCCCAAATGGTCTCCACCACCTCGGGGTGAAGTTTCCATTCCCCGGATCTCACCCCCTGCCTCGACAGGAGATCTGCTCCTCTGTTCAGATGGCCCGGGACATACATTGCCCTGATGGACAGAATTTTGTTCTGGGCCCACAGGAGGATCCGATGTGCCAGCTTGCATAGCATTCGAGACCTCAGACCCCCCTGATGGTTGATGTAAGCGACCACCAATGTGTTGTCCGTGCGGACTAGAATATGATGGCCCCTTAAATCCGGGAGAAAGTGTTTTAAGGTCAGAAACACAGCCATCATCTCAAGGCAGTTTATGTGCCAAGAACGGTGATGTTCTCCCCATTGTCCCGCTGCAGGAAGCCCCCTCAGGGTTGCTCCCCAGCCCGTTAAAGAAGCATCTGTCATAAGTATGACGCGATGACAGACAGCCCCCAACACTGGGCCCTGGGACAGGAACCAGGGCATTTTCCACATACTTAAGGCTCAAAGGCAACGCCGCGAGACCTTGATCATGCGGAAAGGATTCCCCTTGAGGGAAAACCCCCTGGATTTGAGCCACCACTGCAGGGGTCTCATGTACAGCAGACCAAAAGGAATCATGCTGGCTGCTGCTGCCATGAGACCCAACACTCTCTGAAAGTGTTTCACAGTGATGAACTGGCCTAGTTTGACTCTGTGTACGGCTGACTGAATCAAAGCGATACGTGGCGGGGACAGACGTGCTCGCATCGTCATAGAGTCCCATAGCACACCTAAAAAAATGGTCGTCCTGGCTGGAACAAGCACACTTTTTGCCGTGTTCAACCGAAACCCCAACCTTCTGATATGGGTAAGAACGACATCTCGATGTCGAACTGCCATATCGTGAGTCTGAGCTAGAATTAGCCAATCGTCTATGTAGTTTAGGATACGTATACCCTGCATACGAAGTGGTGCTAGTGCCGCTTCAACTACTTTGGTGAAGGTTCGAGGTGACAGAGCTAGGCCGAATGGAAGAACCCGATACTGGAACGCTTCGCCCCCGAAAGCGAACCTCAGGTATATCCTGTGTTGGGGAAGGATGGATATATGGAAGTATGCGTCTTTCAGGTCTATTGTCACAAACCAGTCCTCGGAATGAATTTGTGACATCACATTTTTGATGGTTAACATCCTGAACCTGAGGGCCCTGACGGACCGATTTAGATTTCTCAGATCTAATATGGGACGCAGTCCTCCATCCTTATTGGGAACTATAAAATAACGGCTGTAAAACCCTGATTCTCTGTCGAGTGGGAGAACACGCTCTATCGCGCCTTTTTTAAATAGAGCCAGTACTTCCTGTTCCATAACCAGAGCCTGTTCTGGCTTCACTATGGCGGGTGTAACACCGTTGAAGTGAGGTGGCCGTGCACAAAACTGTATTTTGTAGCCGTGTTCCACCGTGAACAGGACCCACTGAGACACCATCGACAGGTGTTTCCACGCTGCCAAAAATGGGCTAGGGGTACCAGCCTCTCGAGACTGGCCTCTGGTTGCTCTCGGACCCTCCGAAGAGGGGGTGGAGTCCCCAATGCCCTCAGACACTGAGGAATGCCCACCCCGGGAGACAAAATTCCCCCCACCGACATAAGTGGTGAGGTGGTGTGTCCCTTTCTCCACGGACCCTGGTTCAATGAGGGCGCCGAATGGTGCTCTCGATGTCCAGGGGAGGCCCTGGGAAGCCTGACTCCCAACACGCCAGGACTTCCTTTTATCCTTCGCCTTCCTGGAAATTACTATTTTCCTTGTGGGATTTTTTTGAGGAAGGCTCAGGCTAAGAGAGTGCTCTCCAGGCCCTCTTTTCCTGAGGGGGAGCCCGAGACGCCACACTCTCCTTTTGTACCGCCCGATATGAGGAGCTGGTTGACGGCTGGGGCTGTCTTTTAGCAGCCCCCTGACTTTTAGATCTTGGGGGGAGAAAGTCCCCGAGGGAGCTAGAGCATTTTTTCACTCTGTCAAAGGATTCGGCGACGCGATCGACGGCGTCACCGAAAAAGCCCTGAGCTTGATATTGGAGCGTCCATAAAAATAGCTCTATCACTTTCTGACACCTCTGCTTGTGTCAGCCAGAGGTGCCCCTCAGTAGCCACCAGGGTTGCCATAGACCGCCCCAAACTAGAGGCCGCCTCTTTAGTAGCTCTTAAAGCTAAATCCGACGCCCGAAGAGCTTCTCGAAGCTGTTCGGGTGTTGCTCCCCCACCATCTAAGCACTATTTTGTTAGGTCAGCCTGATATGCCTGCAACACTGACATAGTGTGCAGGCATCCGACAGACTGACCAGCCGTCATATATGCTTTGCCAACTAGACCAGATGTGACTCTTAATGGTCTAGAAGACAAAGGAGGGACCCTTGCAGATTTTAAATCTGGACGAAGATGACGTGCTAGATCCTCTTCTATTTTTGGCATTTCTGTACATGCTTTTTCCCCCAGCCCACGAACTGCTGAATAAATAACCGTTTTTGGTGTCATTAAACAAGCTGAATAAGGATTATTCCATGATTTAGAAACAGCATGATGTAGTTCGTGACAGAAGGGGAGGTCCCTCAGTGGAGGATCAACTCTGCTGGGTAATTCTCTCTCATCCAGCATTCCTGTCACACGCAGCTGCTGCTGCTCACGTGCTGGCTGCCAGTCTATTACATCAAACCTGTCAGCAGCACGTGAAATCACCTCCACTAACTCCTCATATTCTACTGACCGGGGTGGCAGATCCCCCGACCCTCTTTGGCTTTGCTGCAGCGGCGCATCGGTTTCCTCGGAAACGGATGACGCCGCCCTCCCACGAGGCGCAGAAGAAACCGCAGAGCATGTTTCTGACACTCCCGAGGGAGGATTAGATCTCGCGGATAGAGGAAGAGAAAGGACAGAGACCGTCTCCATCTCGTCCGCTAAATCTAATTGTGAACCCCATGAACGGAGTCTACGCTCAGCCTCAGCACAAGCGGGACCCGAACCGCGAGGAGCACGAGCCGCGGGAGTTTTATCAAAGAACTCCCTCCGACTACGCAGCACTTTGCGGGAGAGAGCATCACAGTGCACACAGTCAGCATTCTCAAACGCTGCCAGGGCATGCTCCTCTCCCAAACACTCTAAACACAAATCATGTGAGTCACCAGTTTTTTTGTATTTTGTGTATGCAAAGTCAGTAATGAATGGTCACAGAGAGGGTGTTTTTTCACGTGCGTGCTTCTTGAAAGCAAAGAAGTTAACACTGAATGCTCAGTGCAGGCTTTTATACTCTCTGGTCTGACGACACCGCTTAATTACATTAGATTGGTTTCACATGTGCTTCAAGACGCGTATAAAGGAGGTGTTCCCCTAGCGTTCTGGTTAGACGCAGTGTTGAAGTTCCCTAGAAGGGGAAAAGTTGATTCCTGCAATGTGGAATTTGTCATTTTGCAAACTCTCTCATTTCACTCAGTATTCACTTGCAACTTGTTACAACATGTTGAATACTGCATATAATGTTGTTAAAAACAAAAACATTGTTCATTTTCACTGTTTTGAGCAGTTTTAATCACTTGCTGTTTTTGGCCTTAGAAAACTGAAATAAGCTGATTCCTGCAATGCAGAAATAGGCTGTTCTGCAAACTCTCTCATTTCACTTAGTATTCACTTGCAACTTGTTACAACATGTTTAATACTGCATATTATGTTGTTAAAAACAAAAACATTGTTAATTTTCACTGTTTTGAGCAGTTTTAATCACTTGCTGTTTTTGGCCTTAGAAAGCTGAAATAAGCTGATTCCTGCAATGCAGAATTTGTCATTTTGCAAACTCTCTCATTTCACTCAGTATTCACTTGCAACTTGTTACAACATGTTTAATACTGCATATTATGTTGTTAAAAACAAAAACAGTCATCATTTTCACTGTTTTGAGCAGTTTTTATCACTTGCTGTTTTTGGCCTTAGAAAGCAGAAATAAGCTGATTCCTGCAATGCAGAATTTGTCATTTTGCAAACTCTCTCATTCCACTCAGTATTCACTTGCAACTTGTTACAACATGTTTAATACTGCATATAATGTTGTTAAAAACAAAAAAATTGTTAATTTTCACTGTTTTGAGCAGTTTTTATCACTTGCTGTTTTTGGCCTTAGAAAGCTGAAATAAGCTGACTCCTGCAATGCAGAAATAGGCTGTTCTGCAAACTCTCTCATTTCACTTAGTATTCACTTGCAACTAGTTACAACCTGTTTAATACTGCATATAATGTTGTTAAAAACAAAAACATGGTTCATTTTCAGTGTATTGAGCAGTTTTTATCACTTGCTGTTTTTGGCCTTAGAAAGCTGAAATAAGCTGATTCCTGCAACGTAGAAATAGACTGTTCTGCAAACTCTCTCATTTCACTCAGTATTCACTTGCAACTTGTTACAACATGTTTAATACTGCATATAAAGTTGTTAAAAACAAAAAAAAATTGTTAATTTTCGGTGTTTTGAGCAGTTTTTATCACTTGCTGTTTTTGGCCTTAGAAAGCTGAAATAAGCTGATTCCTGCAACGCAGAAATAAGCTGTTCTGCAAACTCTCTCATTTTACTCAGTATTCCCTTGCAACTTGTTACAACATGTTTAATACTGCATATAATGTTCTTAAAAACAAAAACAATGATCATTTTTACTGTTTTGAGCAGTTTTTATCACTTGCTGTTTTGGCCTTAGAAAGCTGAAATAAGCAGATTCCTGCAATGCAGAAATAGGCTGTTCTGCAAACTCTCTCATTTCACTCAGTATTCACTTGCAACTTGTTTCAACATGTTTAATACTGCATATAATGTTGTTAAAAACAAAAAAAAATGTTAATTTTCACTGTTTTGAGCAGTTTTTATCACTTGCTGTTTTTGGCCTTAGAAAGCTGAAATAAGCTTATTCCTGCAACGTAGAAATAGACTGTTCTGCAAACTCTCTCATTT
>NW_026613855.1:12500-20000 GCF_903798145.1 Danio aesculapii | reverse complement strand
TGACTTTACACATCAGCAGATCTCTGTGCTGTTCACTCTACATGACTTTACACATCAGCAGATCTCTGTGCTGTTCACACTACATGACTTTACACATCAGCAGATCTCTGTGCCGTTCACTCTACATGACTTTAAACATCCGCAGATCTCTGTGCCGTTCACTTTACATGACTTTACACATCAGCAGATCTCTGTGCTGTTCACACTACATGACTTTACACATCAGCAGATCTCTGTGCTCTTCACTCTACATGACTTTACACATCAGCAGATCTCTGTGCTGTTCACTCTACATGACTTTACACATCAGCAGATCTCTGTGCTCTTCACTCTACATGACTTTAAACATCAGCAGATCTCTGTGCTGTTCACTCTACATGACTTTACACATCAGCAGATCTCTGTGCTGTTCACTTTACATGACTTTACACATCAGCAGATCTCTGTGCCGTTCACACTACATGACTTTACACATCAGCAGATCTCTGTGCTGTTCACACTACATGACTTTACACATCAGCAGATCTCTGTGCTGTTCACTCTACATGACTTTACACATCAGCAGATCTCTGTGCTCTTCACTCTACATGACTTTACACATCAGCAGATCTCTGTGCTCTTCACTCTACATGACTTTACACATCAGCAGATCTCTGTGCTGTTCACTCTACATGACTTTACACATCAGCAGATCTCTGTGCTGTTCACACTACATGACTTTACACATCAGCAGATCTCTGTGCCGTTCACTCTACATGACTTTACACATCAGCAGATCTCTGTGCTGTTCACTTTACATGACTTTACACATCAGCAGATCTCTGTGCTGTTCACACTACATGACTTTACACATCAGCAGATCTCTGTGCTGTTCACACTACATGACTTTACACATCAGCAGATCTCTGTGCTCTTCACTCTACATGACTTTACACATCAGCAGATCTCTGTGCTCTTCACTCTACATGACTTTAAACATCAGCAGATCTCTGTGCTGTTCACTCTACATGACTTTACACATCAGCAGATCTCTGTGCCGTTCACTCTACATGACTTTACACATCAGCAGATCTCTGTGCTGTTCACTCTACATGACTTTACACATCAGCAGATCTCTGTGCCGTTCACTCTACATGACTTTACACATCAGCAGATCTCTGTGCCGTTCACTCTACATGACTTTAAACATCAGCAGATCTCTGTGCCGTTCACACTACATGACTTTACACATCAGCAGATCTCTGTGCTGTTCACACTACATGACTTTACACATCAGCAGATCTCTGTGCTGTTCACTTTACATGACTTTACACATCAGCAGATCTCTGTGCTGTTCACACTACATGACTTTACACATCAGCAGATCTCTGTGCTGTTCACACTACATGACTTTACACATCAGCAGATCTCTGTGCTCTTCACTCTACATGACTTTACACATCAGCAGATCTCTGTGCTCTTCACTCTACATGACTTTAAACATCAGCAGATCTCTGTGCTGTTCACACTACATGACTTTACACATCAGTAGATCTCTGTGCTCTTCACTCTACATGACTTTAAACATCAGCAGATCTCTGTGCTGTTCACACTACATGACTTTACACATCAGCAGATCTCTGTGCTGTTCACTCTACATGACTTTACACATCAGCAGATCTCTGTGCTGTTCACTCTACATGACTTTACACATCAGCAGATCTCTGTGCTCTTCACTCTACATGACTTTAAACATCAGCAGATCTCTGTGCTGTTCACACTACATGACTTTACACATCAGCAGATCTCTGTGCTGTTCACTCTACATGACTTTACACATCAGCAGATCTCTGTGCTGTTCACTCTACATGACTTTACACATCAGCAGATCTCTGTGCTCTTCACTCTACATGACTTTACACATCAGCAGATCTCTGTGCTGTTCACTCTACATGACTTTACACATCAGCAGATCTCTGTGCCGTTCACTCTACATGACTTTACACATCAGCAGATCTCTGTGCTGTTCACACTACATGACTTTACACATCAGCAGATCTCTGTGCCGTTCACACTACATGACTTTACACATCAGCAGATCTCTGTGCTGTTCACACTACATGACTTTACACATCAGCAGATCTCTGTGCTGTTCACTCTACATGACTTTACACATCAGCAGATCTCTGTGCCGTTCACACTACATGACTTTACACATCAGCAGATCTCTGTGCTGTTCACACTACATGACTTTACACATCAGCAGATCTCTGTGCTGTTCACACTACATGACTTTACACATCAGCAGATCTCTGTGCCGTTCACTCTACATGACTTTACACATCAGCAGATCTCTGTGCTGTTCACACTACATGACTTTACACATCAGCAGATCTCTGTGCTGTTCACACTACATGACTTTACACATCAGCAGATCTCTGTGCTGTTCACACTACATGACTTTACACATCAGCAGATCTCTGTGCCGTTCACTCTACATGACTTTACACATCAGCAGATCTCTGTGCTGTTCACTCTACATGACTTTACACATCAGCAGATCTCTGTGCCGTTCACTCTATATGACTTTACACATCAGCAGATCTCTGTGCCGTTCACACTATATGACTTTACACGTGCTATATGAGATCGGTGAGAATGAGCTGTATGGTGTTTCTAACAGCTGCAGAACTCTAGCTCCTCTGTTAATGTAGCCGACTCTCGTGTCCGTGTTAACGCAGAATGAAGCGAGTACATCGAGTGTGTCATAGTGTATGAATGTGTATAGGTGTTTCCCAGTGATGGGTAGCAGCTGGAAGGTAATCGGCTGTGTAAAACCTATCCTGCAGTAATTGGTGGTTCATTCCGCTGTGGCGACCCCTGATTAATAAAGGCACTAAGCTGAAGGAAGATGAATGAATGAACATTACAGCACCTCTGGCCACGCCCCTTCACTGTGCGGGGTGTGTGCGCGATTGTTGAATGTGTGTAACCGGAAGTGTTTGTGATGTCATCAGCCTGGATGTATTTTCTGTAGTCCTCAAACTTCATCGCTGTAGGCTTTGCTAAGCTAACTCTGTCAGAGCCAGTGTCTCCCGCTGCTGTGAGCGTCTGACAGGCAGAGATGCTGATTCTGTTCACACACTACAGCACACACACACACACACACACTACACTCTAACACACCATATCACAGTGGACCGCCGCTTTAATACGAGCTGAGACACACTGCAGAACACTGAGCTGCACAGGAGCACTGAGTCCAGTGTGTGTGTGTGTGTGTGTGTGTGTGTGTGTGTGTGTGTGTGTGTGTGTGTGTTCAGGCTGACTCTGCGCACACAGACGACCCCGCGGCCGGTGAGACCCTGACCCTGGAGCAGCAGACCTGCAGCATCAGCGGCTCCAGCAGGAGACTCAGTGTCTGGATGCAGTGGATGCTGCCGAGACTCACACTGAAGCTGTTCTCCAGCGAGCCCACGTGCAGGACCACCGGTACACACACACACACACACACACACACACAGAGAGAGAGAGATCAGGAACCTCATGCATCAATGCTGCGTACGCACAAAAGCATGCTCGCAATTGGATTTGCCAACGATGAAATGAACGTGAGAGTGTGTGTTGGTCCACACCAACTTCATGTCTGGCGTACGCGTGTTTCTGGTGTGTTTGTTGTATTTCCACTGGCGCCTCCTAGAGGCAGTTATGTTCATCTGCACACTACAGAGTATCACACCAACACATGTGAAAAACATTGCTAATCATTTAGAATTGATCAAATGGGTTAATTGACAATATTATTGACCAATTCTGTGATTTAGAACATATGAAAGCATTTACAAATGTAAACAACCCTCGTCTACGGCAACGGCACTGTTGGCCTTATTAGAGGACATTGTCAATGGGTGAATGCAGGTGTCAGGGTGCGCGATGTGTGTCTTCTTGGTGAGTGATGTATTTAATGATATTATTCCAGCGGAGGTTTTTAATTTTATTGAGCGTAATCATTTACCTGCATATCAGGAGATCGCGGTTATCCATTAAAGACGAGGCTGTTAACAACCCACAAACTGACCAAGAGCGCAGATACAGCCATGCCCACTCTCACACTCGGTCAGCAGACGATTGAGTAGCTGAAATGCCGGTGGTGCTGCCTTGATAAGAGCGGAGGGGTGCTGCTATACCGCCCTAACACAGTGTTCCTCTCATACATCTGTGTCTCCCACAGACACGGACACTACTCCAGACAGTAAAGTGTCACCCACAATTGAGGCAGCTCTCTCCTCAAAGGCTGTTAGTTCAGCATCTCCTGTTCGCTCCACACTTTGACGCTGTTCTCCTCTTAACCTGCACCTTTACATCAGGCCATTTCTTATTTAATTCACTCACAGTGCGATGTTCAGACCCCACTGCGTCAGCCGCGTCAGCTGAACTCACACACTATTGTTTTTCTTTTGTTATTAATTCTGGAGGACAAATTTGCAAGTAACACAGTTTTTCTCTCCGGTCTACCTCTGACAGGAGCACCTCACATTCACATTCTGTCAGGTTTCTGTTCTTGTGTTCGGCCGTTGCTTTTTCATTTGGTCTTGCCAAAGTGGAGTCATTAGCATATTCATGAGGGGGAGGAGTCAGGGAGGGGTTTTGCACTGGTGTGCTCAGTTTCAGGTTAATTCAGATCTACAATGAGAATATGTGTGGGATTCAGCGTACGCAGTGTTTCATACATCTGAATCTTTTACTGTGTACACACATGTACAGCTTTGTCCGTACGCAATGTTTGAGTATGAACTCAACACAAGTCTTCGTACATGAGGCCCCTGGAGTGTGTGTGTGTGTGTGTGTGTGTGTGTGTGTGTTCCTCTTCTCTTTCTGCTGTGTCAGGCGGAGCTGCAGCAGTGTTGAGGGTCAGTAGAGCAGCTCCGGCAGCTGATCTCAGACCTGTGTCAGGGCCGTGTGTCTGTGATCTGCAGAGCTACATGCGGTATGTGCGGACGGAAGCACAGCGCAGTGTGTGTGTGTGTGATGGTCAGCCCCGGTGGGACGCTCCTCCATCTCTGCTGTTTGTTGTTGTTTTCTGGCTGTTTGGTGCTGAAGAGACACTTCGCCTCCTCAAACAGGAAACAGGAAGTGGCTCTGAGCACACGGCCGCCGGGATCACAGCTGTGCGGACAGAAGAACACACAGAGACTGACAGAGAGCTGACATGATGCTCCTGTCACACACACACACACATACGCACACATACTCGTGCACACACACACTTTCTATCGCTCACATACACACACACACATTCTCTGACCTGCTGTTGTATGCATAATGAGTGTGTGTGTGTGTGCGCGTGTCAGGATTGCCTTCAGAGTCAATAATTAGATGAAGAACAGACTGATGCAGCTTCTTCTACCGCAGTAAATTCTGCTTTACTCTTGATATGTGGCTCCAGTTAATCAGGAAGTGTTGATGTTCTTCTCTTTGACTCTCTGGAGGGACACGCTGCTTTATTCACACGTCTGTAATGCGATAGTACAGCTTTGCCCATAAAGTTCATTCATATTTCTGGATGGAAACACAGCTTGTGACTGATCTACTGTGTGTGTGTGTGTGTGTGTGTGTGTGTGTGTGTGTGTGTGTGTGTGTTCCAGAGCTGTGTGTGCTGGCAGAGATGGAGGACCTGAGCGCGTCTGTGGACATTCAGGACGTTTATACCAAGGTGAAGTGCAAAGTGGGAAGCTTCCATATAGATCACTACAGAAGCAGGTGAGCAGGACACACACACACACACACTGTACTGACATACACACACAGAGTGTTGATTATGGGGGGATGCAGGAGGTTGGAGGGGTCTGACCCTCTAATTAACCCTTGATTCCTCTAGACACATGAGGGGGGCTCAGCTCTTGAAATGGTGTGAGCAGGTCTTGCTGGTGAAGGTCTGCGGGGTGTGAACGTGTCCCCAAATCCTCAACAATGCTCAGGTGTTCGTCTGTTCTAGTGTTAGCTGTGAGGAGGGCTCAGAGCCTGAAGATGATGAACACGCGATCACAAGCTGCCTCTGCTGTGTTTACATTATGATCAAATATAGTCCACAGAAGAGTGTGTGTGTGTGTGCGTGCGTGCGTGCGTGCGTGCGTGCGTGCGTGCGTGCGTGCGTGCGTGCGTGCGTGCGTGCGTGCGTGCGTGCGTGCGTGCGTGCGTGCGTGCGTGCGGGCGTGCGTGCGGGCGTGCGTGCGTGCGTGCGTGCGTGCGTGCGTGCGAGTGTGTGTGGCAGCACTCTCTCACCTCAGTCATTTGAATGCAGTGTGTGTGTGTTGAAGATGGAGCTCTGCATGTGTTTATGAAGCCGCCGTGTGTGTCCTCGTGTCCACAGTATGGCAGAGGCGCTGCTGTGGAGCCGCGTTCCCTGTCCTCTGTTCACTGACGGCAGTATAGTCGCCTGTCCCTGATGCTGTTACTATTCAAATCAGATGTTTAAATGTGTCGTGACTGAAGCGCTTAATGAACGAGCGTAACGAGAACTCTCTGAGCGACCCATTCACACTGGGTCAGTTCATTTAGAAATGAAGCTCAGCTCACTGACAGACATGAGCCGCTGGACATGCTGGCGTACCTTCACGAGGCCTGTAGCTGCCTAAATACTGTGGTGTCTGAGACTCGGCGTGTGGACAAGTCTGATCAGGAAAATAATGTTCATTTAAGAGGAAATCCGACATGTTAGATGTGAATGAATGACATTAAAGAGAGGCCGCATGCTGTTATTGATCACTGGCTTTGAGTGTGATGACGGGATTTGGTTTAGAGTCTCCTGCTGTCTGCTGTAGAGTATCCTGATCAATACAGTGGTGTGTGTGTGTGTGTGTGTGTGATGAGCAGTGTGTGTCAAATCCATCAAACACTGAGCTCATCACACTGAAAACAGCTGAGCGGCCCCCTATAACACACACACGCACACGCACGCACACGCACACACACACACACACACACACACACACACACACACACACACACACACACGCACACACACACGCACACACACTAATTCACCTTTGTGTTTTATGTATTGTGTTTGGGAGCAGAGAGGAGTGTGTAACCAGTGTGTTCACTCACTACAGACAGTGTGTGTGTGTGTGTGTGTGTGTGTGTGTGTGTGTGTGTTGACCTGTGTGTGTGTTGTAGGGGTGCTCAGCGCTGGCTCTATAATGGAGTGATTCTGCAGTGCAAGGAGACACATGCGGTGAGACCTGTAGCCGCGCAGCGCTAACACACACACACACACACACACACTCAGGATATCTCCAACGGCGGAGATAAACTCAATATGTACACTGAGATGTGTGTGTGTGTGAGTGTGTGCGCAGCGACCGGCTCTCTGAGGAAGTGTGTGTGTTATTCATGTCTCGCTGTAGTTGAGTGGATTAAACAAGAGATGTGTGTGTGTGTGTGTGTGTGTGTGTGTGTGTGTGTGTGTGTTAGAGCAGTGTTTGGGTCAGAGCTGTGTGTGTGAGGCGCTGTGGCGGGATG
>NW_026613854.1:0-27168 GCF_903798145.1 Danio aesculapii | reverse complement strand
GGGGGGGGGGGGGGGGGGGGGTCATAACACTGTACTGAACTAAACTGAACTGAACTTAAACTTTGAAAAATGAACTACACTTTTTCAATTTACTAGGATCTTTTATGTGAAGCTGCTTTGACACAAAAGCGCTATACAAATAAAGGTGAATTGAATTGTGTGTGACTGATAGAAAGGTTTGAATTAACGGCACAAAAAATACATCAAATAATCATTGGGAAAGTCGTCATAGAATTATTAGGTTCTATCTGACATTTTTGTCAAACTAAAGTTATTGACATATTCTTATTAAATGAAAACTTATTTACATTATGGGATTTTTTTATAAGTAGTTTACATTTTAAGACTTTATTTAAAAAACAAATGTCACGCACATACTGTTTGCTATATGGAATGCAAAAACTCTGAAGCTCAATATCTCAAAATCATTCGGAACCCAGATAGAACCTTATAATTCCAAGGTGACGACGTTCTTACTGCAGTGTTTCTCACAAACGTTACGCGAGATCTGCTTCCTTCATGTCTGTCACTGTGCAGTTTATCTGACGCAGTCGAGGCGGAGATTGAGGCAACAAAAACAGCTACATTGTGTTCAGAGCAGAAAATTCCAATTTCCTGAAAGGTATAATAAATAATCTGATGGGTTTTTGAGCTAAAACTTTACAGACACATTCTGGAGACTCTTTAAAATGCATTAATAATAACCTATTGTAAGCTTACCTAAATAAAATCTTAGATTACCTGTATTGTACGTTATCAACGATTATCATCCTTCAATTAAAACATGTAGGATGGCTGTAGATTTGTAGAAGTGCTGACTGTAGAAGTCATACATGACTTAAAAATGTATTGATTGTGGCAAACTCCAACTTTTATGCAGTTTACTTTTCCTTTTTTAAAAGGATAATTAAAAAATATTAATATTATGTGAAATAATTTTGCATGTTACTAATAGGAGAGTAATAGTAAGATAATTTGTTGTAAAACATATTCAAAATAATAGCCGTACCCAGTAACAATACTATAATTTTATTGAAAAATTAACAATAATGATTTAACATTGAAACTAAATTTATGTATCCAAAGTAATATAATTTATAGAAAATTACTTGAGTTAGCTGAACTTCTTACTCTAACTGTTTAACTAAATGAGATAATAAAAACGAATGCAGATTATAATGCTGTATTTGATTTAGACAGATATGCATTTAAAAAAATATATTTTAAAACTTTTTGGTCTATGTATGACAGCCTGGACAGATATAAAAGCAAATCAACCCAACAGTTTATTCGCCCACCACCTTCTGAGAAAAATCCAGCAGAGTCCCAGTCAGCAAACCTCAAAAAAAGCTGACTAATTCAAACCAAACATACTGCCTCAATATTAAAAGGCTTCCAACAAGTAAAAAAACGGTTCATAAAAAGCTGAAAGGCTCTAGTTAAAGGAGGGAAGTGTACTGTATTAGCGAGTTGTCTTGGGTCTTGTGGATGTATTTGCTCAAATTGTTTTACATAAATGTCAATCTTTACAAGAAACCGTCATTACAAGTTAAACTCAATGATGATCAGAGATGGATTTTTCTAAGTATTGTTAAAAGTAACTATAGACAATTGTACCTGTCTTGTTGCTTTGAAAACTTGTGGTTTAAACATGGAAAAAAAAGTGTTTTTTCTTTCCTTTTTTTCTTAGACTGGACAACGAAGTTAGTTGAGCCAGGATAAATGTCGTGATTGAATTAGTGAAACCGTACACTCACTAACCCAAGTGCTTATGGCTGACTGTGACCACACACCCAAGACTGGCCAAAGAGTCTGTTCATTCTGCTCAGTGTGACTGTTTTCACTGGAAAATTCACTGGCATGTGCATGAATAGCGCTAGCAGTTTTTAAAATTGTGTTCAAAGAAAAATTGAAAAGGCTGTAAAGATGATTAGATTCAATATTTAACATCCTGAGGTGCTATTCCAGGCAATGCTTAAAAACACAGAGAGAGGGGGAAAATGAAAAAGAAATAAGCCAGAGGACCCCCGCCCCTTTTAGATGTTTTACAATAGCGGCTTATTCAAATCCCAAAAAAATACATTTTTCAAGCGCCTTTCATGGCTCTGGCTTTGTTATTGCTTTAACATGGGTATCAGAGACCTATGTTTATTCAACCCTCAATTACCAAAGGCTCAGCCGGCAGGCCTTTAATTGATTGCTTTAATTGATTGGTCGGGGGTAACCATGGCTGAAAAGCAGTTTATCTTAATCAGTTGAGAGGAAATGTAGAGTGGGGCTTGATTTCCTCCAGCTGATCAACCCCGTGTGGGCTAAAAGAGAGGGGGGGCTTCTACTAGGGGAAAGAGAGAAAGAGATCGAGTTAGTGAAATGGATATAGGTGGAGGTGAATCTGGATAAGACTTGAGGGCAGAGATCAACATTTTTTAGCACTAAACTGTATGGCATTCATATTACACTGTTTTAACCAACTTTTCCCATTTCCGTTTGGATGCAGATATTTCTAAAAATGATTCATGTCTGGATGAGAAACTTTTAGGATCCGCAAATAAGAAAACATTTAGCTTAAACCTTAGGGCTCTTGCACACGACAATGGATTTAGGTCAGTCAGCAAAATTTTGGGAGTCGGAAAATAAATGTCAAATTGCTGGCTTGCGCATAGTTTTGCAGATTGGAATGCACAACGTTTTGGAAATGATGTCACAGGTTGCACTGATGCTCTTTACTTTTTTTCTTAGGTGCACCAGCACAAAAGGTAGATGCACCCAAATATTTGACTGCATCACATTTAACACAGCCGCTTTCGCCACAGTTAAATTTTTATTTTCCTTTTTTTTTTTACACGCTATCCATATAGTCAATATTTACATAAATGATTGACGTAAATGATTAACAATTTGGTCAACATAAAGTTCTTTATTTAAAGCATAAATAAAGAACTTTATTAATAATAATTCTACAAGAAAGGTAACTTACCATCGCCCTTCACTATGCTTGATTGATGTAATCTAGGGATGCTCATTTTGACCGTTTAACCATTAACCTAATAGTTGCAGTTTTGACCGATTAATGGTATCGGTCAAATAGTTAAATTGTATTATTATTATTTTATTTTATGTTTTTTTAAAGTTTTGCTGCATAAATATACAACATGTATTTGTTAACTTATGGGGTGTTAACACTTGCAACCACACATAAATTAAAATTTTATAACATGCACGTGTATTTTATTCTTTGCCGTCAACTATAGGCTACACTATTTAAGGGCATTCTATGTTACAACATTAATAGAATCTGTTTTTGTTAAGTTTAGGCTGTTTCCTTCCTCATATTAATTTCTGTTAAAATATCCAATACCATTATTGTCCCTCATTGCTGGTAAGATAACCAGCCTTTTAGCAAAGCCTATATTGATATACAGATATTTCTGTGGAAATTGAAAACAGTCCCTCACCTGAAATCACTGCGAGTGAAATGGAGAAAATGAAAGCACACAAGCACTAAGGTAAAATTAGATGCTCAAGACATAATCTTAAAATAATGACTTATATTGAAAATGTTGTCAGAGGTTTGTGATATTACATGAAAGCATTAAGTAAATGCCTTTTTCCTTTGAGTGACCAATTTGATATAGTGGCCTGCTAATTTTATTTGACGAAAAAAATGTAAATTAAAAGTTAAAAAATAATTTATTAGTGCCTTTGGTTTCGTAGACCAATCTAAATTTCTAATTTATGTAAAAACAATATAATGTGTCTCCATTTATTTTATTCTTTTAGTTTTGTAGTAAATTTTTATCCTGTTCTATTTTGTTGGAAACACTGCTGTGTGTAAAAACTTGACATTTTGATATATTCAGGTTCTGATGTTCTGTATGCTGTTGTTCACACATTTTAAAATAAATCAATATCTAATATCAATATCCAATATATAATGTGTCAGACACAAAAAAGACACGTCAGTTCATTATTTAAAAAAATTAAATGCTAATTTATTATTAATCTGGTCTGTTAAGGGTTACATTCAGATAACGAATGGCAGTTGTCGGTTGGGAAAATTAACCAAAATAAGCATCACTAGTTTAAACCTTGACATGGGCCATGTAGCTGTTGTGGCTGTTTTTTTTCTTTTTGCTCTTGAATGGCTGGTCACACCGGTGTGACCTCAGATATTTTTTTGTCACACCATTGAGAAATTAGGACACACATGCAACCAAATTGATCGCACTCTAGAGCCCTGTGTCACCATACCCCATACTGTAACCAAAAGAAGGAAAAACACCATGCACATAAAACCAGTAACAAAAACAACAACAATGCTGAATTGCAGCACTATTACAACAAAAAAACCTGGTAATGCGGTATCAACCAGATGAACAGTTAAGACAAACTAGCAACATTTGACACTTGTGTTTTAGAATCAATGTTAGGACCACTTTTACATTATTAATCTTTTAATTTTAGAGCCAAATGTGTGCTGTCTGAAACATTATTATGGCTTGACTAAGCTAACAGTCAATTGCGTTCCTCATGTTCACATATTTTGGACAGTCACGAAAACACTGTGTGTTGAATATAAACAGTCTAATCAGTATTTGAGGGGAAAATTTTAAATAGTGTTCAGTCAAGTTAGGTCACCTTTATTTCTATAGTGCTTATAGTTCTATAGTGCTTTTTATAAGATATAGATTGTGTCAAAGCAGCATTACAAGGACGAGCAGGGAAATAATAAAAAGTCAAATAGCAATATTTCTTTTTGTGTCTTACCTTGATATGAAAGTCCATTCAGGAGACAACTTCATAGCATTTCATTACATACTGTAATAAGGGGATTTGCAATGCTAGAGACTTTATGTAAAAAGGTTGTGTGCTGCTTTTGTCCAGGCAATGACAATAAACCCACAAATATGCAATTAAGATTGTTAACCCAGGGTTCAGGAATGTGCAGTATGATATGTCAAAGGATGATTGAGTTATTCACTTCTGATAAATAACGTGCAGCATGAAACATAATAACAGGATTCTGTCTGCCGTGGGTTACAGAAATTGAATAAATGTTAGTTGTTAAAGCATTTTTACATTTTTTTTAATTCATTTTTATAGAAAGAATGAGGGTATTTTAGTGTTTTAATGATCTAGTGTGACAAAATATACTTCACATCATAAATATTGAATTTAACAGGACATAAAGAGTCATTAAATTAGATCATTTTCATAATAATAATAATAATAAAAAAAACTGGCAGCCAGACCACATTCATGTGTAAGTGCAAGTGCAAAATAAAGAAAAAAAATCTCATCGTGGCTAAATTGTATACCATCATCACCAGAAATACATTCTCACAGTTGTTTTTAGCATGTCATGCATTTAAGTCATTCGAATTCTCAAGGAAAAAGTGCAGTGCCAGTGTACTGGATGTCGAAGACGAGTTTAAATTCTCTTCTTTTTCCTCTCCTCATTGTTGCTCACAAATGGGTATATTTCAATCTAAATGGAGGTCATCTCCGAAATATTTCACGCTGTTGCTCACCAGATAATGACCCAAACCTGACCCTTATTGTTGAGGTGGAATTGCACTTCAAATGTTTCAAGTGGCTTCCAGGCTTTTAACCGGCGTCTGAAAATGAAGTTCAATGAATGGAATTAGAAAATTGACCTCTAAAATGTCTGCCCCCTACATAAACTTCATTGATGTCTCCTTACCATTTAGCCTATACTGGACATTACAGCACTGCCGTAAGAATGGAGAAAGGATAATAGTCTGATGGATCCTTCAGATGGCCAAGTATAAATTAAGCTAATCGCCTGCGCTCTGTTCTTTATCAGTCCTTGCGCCCAGAGATTTTCCAGACTCACTGTAAGTTATGACAAAGCCAGAGTGGTTCCCATGATCTCCCTGCCATTGTGCTCACAGAAGAGATAGTCAAATTTAATAAAATAGCATATTTTACGTCTATGTTGTCGCTCGCTTCGTTTGGAGCAGAAGCAGATTGCCAGCTGATCTTGGCCGGCTGACTAGAGAATCCGGGGTCAGTCTCTGATATAGTTTTAGATAGTTTTACGTGACACGTTCAACCTTGAATGATAATTCAACAAAGAGTTGGTCATAGAAAATAAAGCAGACGTCCAAAATAGCATTGTGCTCATTCATTTTCTTGAGGATAACTTCAGTAAAAAGCCTGGCTGATAATATGATAACCTCACGGTTCAAGGCCGCTGCTAGTCCCTGTGTAAAAGATTGTGTGTTATTGACGCAGGAATTGCAGGAAGAATGAATCGGTCCTGTAGTAGGCAGTAGCATGTCCTTTGTACACAGCTCAGCGCTGGCACAGCACACCATGAACACAGGCAGCTTAAGAGCTTTGTGCAAGATCTCCGCCTGAGGGCTTTGTGTTAAGAGTTAGAACTCACAAAGCCTTTCTAAGCTTCCAGAGTATGTTTAACTCAATGCAGCCGCGCAGAGGCGCATGTAGATACCTGCGTGTGTGCACATTTGTAAAAACGAGAGCCTGGCAAGGGGTTTAAATAGGGATCTATTGTACGTACTACTGGTTTTCAGATCATCAGAAAGCTTTATATCAATGATTGGTTCATTATTGTAGTCTGACATCTCACCCTGAATGCCTTGCATCTCCTCCACAAGTCATTCACCTGTGCTGTATGGCCATTATTGGTCACATTGGAAATGTATAACGCGTACTGTGTACGGGACTATTCATCAATGTCTGTTTTGCCAATTGTGTTCTCCTTTTCTATCATCTCTGTTTTCATCTATATCTCTCCTCAGCCACTCTTCCCGGATAAATGTTTCATGAGGTCTGCCTCATATCCTCCTCTGAAATAACATGTCCGATAGATTATAGGAGACATCACTCAGTCACATTCACCTCAGACCACAGATCTGCATGTCCTTCAATGGCTCTTCGGAGGGGGCAAAGAACGAAGAAGTAGTGATGGAGAGGCGCATTTTAATACCCAAAAGTAACTGTCAAATAGTGTCTGCATTGAGAGAACTATCAAAGGGTGGCTCTGTATCAGATGTGAAGGCTTTAAGTGGGTCATGGGCTCCTTTCACTGTGATGCCACAGTAAAAATTCACCAGCTTATCATTATTTAATTATGCTCTAATGGAAGCGATCCCCACCCCAAATATAGACCCACCTCTAAACTCAATTATTCTCTAACATGTTAACAGTTGTCACTTACAATGATGAAGACGGTGATCTAATGAACTTTCCTTAAGAGAAAGGTCATTGTTGAAATAGGCAGCATTTAGACTTTTTAAAGGTCTAGTTTAGAGGCGAAAGTATTGTTGATGAAAACAGAATTCATTAAATGCAGATTAATTTTAGACTGCTACATTATTTAAAAGATGGCAGAGACCATTTTTGTTTTGTAATTATTCTTTCCTTCTGCATACAACCAATCCACGGTCTATTCTGTTAACAGCTCTCACATGTGATTTTTCCACCTGACAAGATGGTATGTTCATTGGCTTTGATTTATATTCAAATGTATTCATTTTAAATATCCTTATTATGAGTGTTGGGGAAGTTACTTCAAAAAAGTAATAGATTAACAATTCTAATCTGATTACGTTAGTAATTACTTCATGTAAGAAGTAATCAGATTACTAATTACTTTACTTTGAAGTTACTTTTAAAATATCAAATATACTGATAAAATTACAGAATAAACTGCAGCTCTTTCAGGAATTTTTATATTCACTGAAAAACATTACAATGGGTTGATCACAGCAGCTTGACATATTCAAAAGACTTAGAATTTGCCCAAAACTTAACATTCTCTGTCATCATTTACTTGTTCCAAACCTGTTTGTCTTTTGGTTTTTTTTTTAACACAAGACATGAAGAAAAGTGGATAATTGTAACCATTCATAGTATGAAAAAGCACTGCAGTGTTTGGGTGTTCTGAGGTTATTAGTCTACCGAAATGTGTATACTCCATACAAAGTATGAAGCTGATCGGTCTGTTCTTGTTGCGTGGCTCGCTGTTTTTAACTGGTGCACCTGCAAAATGTGAGTGCGAATAAGCAGCTAAGCTTCTCTTCAAATTCAGAAGATAAATTCACTCCCGATCCTGCACATTTAATTTAGCCTGTTTAGGCTGAGTTGGGCCGCTGTGTTTTTGGGTGCCAGTGTCCTCCGTGGTGACAAGTATCGTCCTAAAATGCTTTCTGTTCAAATGCTTGAACAAGTTGCTGGTCGAGTTAAAAGCAGTCAAAAGTTATTTAGAGTCAAAAGTTCATAGACTGCATTTAACAGCAATATTTTTTGTTTTTGCGCTCAATGAAATCAAAGTATTGTCTGTATTTCCACTTAAAGAAGCAGCCACTCTCAACAGCAACAGTATTTAACCGCGCATGCTTATTAACTGATGTTGCAGCGGAAAATGTGATTTAAAATGATATTTTTATATTTAAAAACTGTATTTGTAACTGAAGTAACACAATTACATTGACTTTAGTAACTGTATTTAAATTACACAAATTTAAAAAGTAATTCGTTACATTACTGTGTTCCCCAAAAAAGCTATTGGAATACAGTAACGTTGGAACAGTTACTGTGGAACACATTACATCCAACTCTGCCTATTATTTACAATAATATTTAGTTTTTTTCCCCTTAAATTATCAAATTAGACTTTCTGGAGGATGTTGTTGTTTATATTGTGATTGGATTCACTGAGCGGTCTATTATGGATTTTTTCCCTCTGATAATCTTGTGATGTTTTCCCCCCTTCTGTTATTAATTTGTGTTATGTTTTGTTTTCATTGGTATTATGTGATTGTGAACATTGTGGGACCCCCGGAAAATGTGATTGTACATATCAAGCAGTTTATCAATAAAATAAATAAAATATAATTCAGAAAAACCTTTGTAAGATTACTTGATGTACAGAATCTGTTCCTTGTAATGAATCAGAAGAAAAGCATAGGCAGCACATTTATTCTTAAGTACTGTTTTTCAATATAAAGTTCATGGCTTTTGTGGGATTTCTGTCATTAAAAACAATATGTTATATAAGTACACAAAGTATAGTAATGAAAGTAATGAAATGTTAAAACTGTTTAAAATGTGTCTTTTATTACAATGTAATAAACCAAGTGTTCCCCAAAAATTATTTTCTCAAACATAATTCATTACTTTTATTCTAGGTTTTTCAAAACCCCTTGTCGGGTTCTTATTTTACAAATGTCATTATTGACTTCCATAGTAGGAAAAAAAATACTATGGAAGTCAGTGGTGACCATCAGCTGGAAGTGGAAGTCAGTGGTGACTTTCTAGAGTTACACTACTGCTTTAACTACAAATGAGATGCAAGTCTGCACTCTTTAAACGCTTTAAAATACAAAAAAGTGCTCAATAAACACAAGTTCACATGATGTTCACCTAAAAATTAAAATCGACTCACACTCTCTCTGGTTTCAAACCTTTATATGAAACTTTTTTTTTCTGTTAAAGACAAAATAAGATACTTTGGAAAAAAGCTGAACACCTGTAGCCATTCTCATCATCACTCAAGCACCAGCCTCGTTCTGTTCCCACAGCTCTCAGCCCCACTCCTTCCCTACACCAACTTTTTTTTCATAATATCTTTCTTTGTGTTTAAAAGAAGAATGTCATGGAGGTTTGGAAAGGGTATTACAGAATTTACATTTAATGTAAACATTGGTGAAAGAAATAACATTTAATGTGCCTTTAACAACAAAAAGTGTTAGGGTGTCACTTTTGTTCCGAAACGGGTATTAAAATTCTTACAGTGTTTTCACTTTGTATTTGGTGAGGTTCGCTTTCACACGGCAAAGTTTCTAAATGGACTATGGTTCCCGGTTAACCGGGAATATGTTTCTATGGTTAACTCTCCCAACATTGGTCAGAGTTTCACGGTTTATTTTGCACAGTCCTGCTCAGCTGTCCTGCGTCCTTATTTTAATTTATGGCAATGAGCAACAAGACAATATAAGTGGAAAGCTGCACTTTAATTTTGAGTGGTGACACCCACAGACATCGTCACCAAGTATAAATCAGAGGTATGACTTTCTCATACAGAGACCTTGGCTAGAATTATGCATTATAGCCTTTAATCTTTGAGAGAAATAACAGATAAACCAAGACTGCAGTTTGGTCAGTTTTCCTAACAGATAAACAGCTCTTGTCAATAGTTAGCATGCTTTAACTTTTGTATTTGACAAGAAACGCACATTTACCGGTAGGAATGACATCCCGCACTACTCTTAAATCTCCCTTCATATAGCCATATATATGCATATCACACATATATATATATATATATATATATATATATATATATATATATATATATATATATATATATTACATAGCCATAATACTCTGTAATATAGCCGGGCTTGGATCGTTTAGCTTTCTCACTACAATCGATCTGCTCCAGAGTTCGTTCAAATCAAGCCCAGACCACCTCTTTCAGGCGATCTCGGACCGATTATTTTGGCGCAGATCCGAGCGCGATTGCTCAATTCACATACGCCAAACGAACCGTGCTAACTGGGGAAATGCGCCAGGTTATGAAACAAAATTCTTGGCATGAAAGCACTCTTAATTTCTTTCAAAATAAAAGTGCATTAATTGCCAAAAATATCAAATTATTTTAGCAAAATAAATTTAAAAAGGGTTTCCGTGTTCCATATAATAGTTTCTTGGAATTACAAAGAGAATCATAAATTAAACCAAAACTTGCAAAGTCTTTGCAATCCCCATTTTCAGAAGTCACAGTTTGACATTTGACTTTCCTTTTAGGAAATCCAGAGCAGATCACATGTAAGATGAATTGTATGAGGTTATTTGTTCCCAGACCCGCTGACACTAATAGAAGCGTCTATGTACCCTGCATTAGTTGGCTCGCCCATTTCCCATCAAACTTAAATTCCACTTACGCAATAAATCATTTTCTTCTTTGCCACTTCTCATTCTACTGTATTTTCGCAAAAGCCTTTGAAAGTTTTCTCCAACTTCTAGATTTATTAGTCATTAATTTATATTTCTTTTGACCTCGAGAGTCTTTCTATTTGTGTTGTGTTTACTGAAATCCTGCATTATCTTTTGAGGGATTCGAGAGCAGCGATCGATTGTTTGGCTTCTTCAGACGCATTGTGCATTAATGTGCCTTATACTGTTCTCTGGTTGAATACAACTTTTTTTTCCTCTTCTTCTTTTACTTCTGTACAGGTTTTCCCACTAGTCTCCTGTTTTTTAAGTCCACTTTTAAAATTTAATGCAACATAACTTTACCACATTCAAAATCAGATCAAAGACTTGAGGGGGCCTAGTGTTTGAAGTGTGCTCTATTTGAAGTTGATTCCAAAGACACTGCGTGTAAAACAAAAGTTTACATATATTTCGGCCTTTGTGGGAGCAGTGCGTAGTGCGTGCTGTATTGATCGTACTCTTTGAAAGAGGAGAACGAAAAAAAGAGCTTTGTTGGAATTGTACCACTGCACTGGCAGCGGGGGAACTGCGGTGGGATCCGTGTTCCAGCAGTAGACTGACAGATTTCCACAGGTTGCCAAAGGTCTGGGGAGTTTGGAATTGATGTGTGTATGTCGTGACCTTGCAACTGTGTTCCTGTAAATATGGCTGCAAAGTGGCCAGAGAATAGCAGTGATTGGCAGACAGCCTCTTAAGTTCTATACGGGGAGGAGCAGTGATATTCTGGGGAACAACGCAATTTATGATGATGAACCATCACAGTGGTGTGAGAACCCCTGCTTCAGACATTACACAGCCTCTCAGTATTTATCCAACAATTCTGAAGATAAGTGCTGTGTTCTGCAAATAGATATTCTGATGCACATGGCTGTAGGTTTAAGTGCTGCACACACACTTTTTTTTAAGGAAAGAACAGGGCACAAATCTCAAAACTAATGTCTTGTGGGGTCCACTTGTTCTATATATAAACAGCACTCGCTTTAAATCTGTAGGAAGATGTTGACATTTTCATTTGATTAGAATTTACTTCACAATAACTTCTAAACTGTGAGTTGTCTTTTAAGCTGAAGTAAACAAATCTAATTCAATAACAAAATAGGAACATGTATTATAGGGGTTTCAGACGTGATGCAGACGTGAATAATTCTGTATCGGTTCAGTAAAAGATCCTAACCAGTTATTGCGTACTGATGTCATTTATTTCATATACGCTATATTGCGGTAGCTAACTATGGCAAGGGAGGCAAGCGCGAGTAGTTAAAACGCAACAGCTACTTAAAAACACAGGCTGCGTCCGAAACCACATACTTCCATACTTTATAGTACGCTAAAATCAGTGTGCAAGCAGAGTTGTATGTCCGAATTCATAGAATACTAAAATCAGTATGCGAGAAGTACCCAAGATCAGTATGGGAAGTAACCAGAGCTTTAGAGCCAATCACAGTTTTTTTTCTATTAAGCGCATGACTAATCATAGGTGTTTAACAACTCGCTCGACAACACTCAAAAAGCAAGCGGGATAATATTTACGTTTGTTTATTTGATTTAAAAGCTCATGTTGTTCTGTGCATGTACTTGAGTTTTGTTTGATACATTCAAAAGAGTGTTTTTTTAGCAGTATCTGACTGCTTGTATTAAAGGGTTGTATTACAAAAACATATAAAATGTATTCATAATTTATACATTTTAATACAAGAATTCCTGTGTTGTGAAGTAAAATATAAAATAGTGTATGGAAACCTCGTCAAGGCACCCTGAGGCACCAAAAAATCGAATTGAACCAAATCGATGGCACGATAATCGTTACAATTGTTATAATATTTGTTTTAACGATGATTATTATGAGCAAAAGAGATACATATGTCTCTTTAGGAGTTTAGTTGCTAGTTTAATTAAATTCTTGAACTTGGTTATGGTATTTAATTGTCAAAATTATTTAACTACAGGTTGTCACAGAATAGGGTTTTTGCTTTACGCAAAAAAACAACAGCAAAAAAAAAAAAAAAAACATGCATAAAACAACAAAAAGCCCACAAGACAAAGTATACACTGACTGTAATATAATCAGTTCTTTATTGTTCTCTTGTATTTAATGAAAATGTTTTCCTCTATATATGTTTTCTTGCATTATCACAAATAAAACACTGAGTACATAGTTTTATTCTTTGAAAGCACAACTAAACAAAATGCCTAGAAAAACGACAGCATTTCAACAACATCAACTTTACATAAAGTTTCAATGTATCACTATTGACATCAAGCTCCCATTTACTGTGTGCAGGAAAAAAGTTATGGAGCACATTTAACATTGTCAAATCTACCTGTCCTTCTAAAACGGGTGCCCGACTTTTTCTTATAAAGGGCCAAAAACCAAACTTGATTGAGGGCCGTGGGCCGAAGTTGAATATACCAAATTGAATAACGTTATATTAGCTATTTTGTTTGCTAAGATTTAAAAAATAACTAGAAAACATTGCTGTAAAACATATTAATTAATGATGCAGTTTCATTTTTAATGAAAAAAACAATCCCATTTAAAACACAATAGAAAACTGCTCCTGCCTTTGCCTTAATTTGCTCACCGATGTCTTGTGTCCTCTATCTGTCAAGTGACAGTATTTACATTTTAATAGTCATTTAACATTTAAACGAAACGTAATTTTACTTGGCTTTTTTGTAGCTCCTCAATTTAACAAAGAAACAAAAGGTATTGTTAAATTCAAAATGGTGATTTCTCTCAAAAGCATTTGCCATCATTCTCCCTCTCTTTTCAGATGGAATGGCGGGCCAAACCAATGACTACCATGGGCCAACTTTGGGCATCTCTGTTCTAAAACGAATAAAGTCGGTCATATTTTGGTCTGCCTATTACTGTATGAACTTTCTTGGACGTTTGTTAAACTTATGAATTGTATAACAATTCTCTTTTCTTTATTTCTCATCGGCATTGCTGTTATAGAATTGATTGCCTTTGGATGGTTTTATGAACACTAATACAAGTCAGTGAAAAAATACTGTACTTGCACAACCTTAGATGTTATTCTTTATGTCTTCCTGGAACAATGTGGAGTAAGCAGTGTTCCTGGTAGATTTGACTTGAGAGGCACTCCTAGAAAGCCTTACAATAGTGTTTAATTTCCTTCATTCTGGCATTGCTTGTAAATCTTAGACTACTGTTGTGTGTTTCTTTGTTTGTTGATTGTTGCATGAATATGAGTGAGTAAAGAGAATGCAGTGAGAACATTTAAAACATGGTTTGTTTTGGTGAAGATCCTTTAACCACATACTTGGTCCAAAGTAGGGCTGCACCATATTGGAAAAAATGGACATTGCAATATTTTGTTTTGCTGCGATGTATATTTTAATATGAATATAATTTCACCAGATGATTTGAATAGCTCTGTCTGGAAAATTTCATAAATTTAGATTGACTGTGATGATCGAGTCTTTCAGTAAGTTACAAGCATATAAAAACAACAGAGAAAAAATAAACAGTGCTTTATGGTTTTCTGGGGAGTCAAACGGTATTCAGGAACAGAAGTTGAACAATCAATGTAAAATAGCATGGTCGTTATTGTATAAATAATTTTAAAAGTAATGTTTAATGATATCCTTATCTTTTAACCTTTAATAAATAATCTAATTATGTGACGTTGCTATTGCGGAGACACTCATTGCGATATTGATGCTCAAACGATATATTGTACAGCCCTAGTCTAGAGGATGTTTAAATTATAGACTATAAAAGATATGGACGTAGTATCCGTGACATCACCCATAGGCTTCCGAAGAGAACAAATTAAGCCACAAGTATCTGTGGCCAACCGTCGCCATTTTGTTCATGTGTCATCGCACCGACTGGGAGTTACCAAGACAGAGCAAAGAGGCGGAGCATCAGTAGAGCTACAGGTGCCTGCTAACATTTGCTTAAATAGGCTTTTCTTTGGGAGAAATGCTTGATACTTCATTACCTGCGACTAGTTTGTGTTCTGACCACATGGGCTTGGTTGTATACTATACCAATAAAGTGTTTAGTTAAAAAACACTGTTGTAATACATTGAGCCACTAAGCATTGTTTTTTATTACGTTTTTCTACAGGAGGAAAATGTGAATAACTCCCAAATACCAAAAATTTTGTCTGTGTTAGTAAATGCAAGGCAATTTATTGAATCCATCCATAACACTGTATGACAACGTTTCAGATGACTGTTACAGCTAATCAATCTGTCAGATTCTGGAGTGCATTCAAGTTCTAAAGAAAAATATAAATGATAAATTATCTTAAATACATTTAAATACATATATAGATATGGCATATAAGTATATAACTTCAATCACCTGGGAAATATAGGCCACATGAATGGTTTGTGAGCACACTTAAGTGCCCACAGCTTGACATATTATCTGTTAATTGTAGGAAATAATTCCAATAGGCAATTGGCTGCGTAAAGCCACATAAAACAAAACAAAAATACGATTTATATGCCGAGTTCAGCAACTAATCAGCCGGAATCAGCTGACATGGCAGTGACCAGCCAGACCTAGCTGTCACCTAATTATGCAGACTTAATATAAATGAAACGGATAAGTTCTAAAAAAAAATTCACCCCCCTCACAGTTGTCATAAAGGCTAATATTAGCAATATGCACCAAAACATCTTTTGTACCAGGCTGTGAACATGTTTTTATCAGCTGTAAAATTGGCCAATTTAGTATTGCAGTCAGTGAACATCTGGACTTCCTGGAGCCAGCCCCCAAAAGCGAGTCGATGGATTGCAGTATCAGTTACTTCCGTATTGGCTTCACAAGGGAGAGCGGGATGTTGCCACTTGGTTTAAATGTATTGTCAGATATTTGCATGTGTGTGACAAAACATTAAATAATTTGTATTTAAATGATGCATCAAATTGGTTCATTTATTGAAAACAGCATCAAGAGACTATTTCTACTAATCAATTTTGAATTGAATGTAGTCATAACAACTATGAATAACTATTTAAATGTTTTGTACTATTAATTAATTTAAATTTATATTTAAAAAAAAATAATAATAACTGATGCACCATTTCAAAATCTACAGGTAATGCAAACTTTTTTTAAACTATAGAGGAAGCCAAGCACTGGCTAGAGTGTAAGAACAGCTCTCATTCCAAGTGTTTCTGTGAATGGGGAAAACAATTAACATGGACGCGACTGCCTCTTCACTTTACAGTTAATTGGCTCTCATAAAGGCAAAGCTTAGAAAAATTATGGGGAGGAAGCCTTGCCTTGGAAGTATGTGTTTACTGTGGCTTTTATGGAAAATCCCATTTAAGATGGAACAAAGTACTTATCTTTATGGCAGAGAAGCCCTCTGATAAAGGGGGAAGTGCCTTGAAGTTGTGAAATTATGCCCCTTTTATACAGTAGAGGAAAAGGTGGTTTTCCAAGCTTTTTTTGGCATGAGCAGGAATGTTCGAATATAGACTGTAGTAAAGTTGCTTTTCGTTATGCTGTTAAAACACTTTGTTACTGTTTTCCACTCTGTCTGCAAATATAAAGTCATTTGACTGTCACAATGCTTTTGATGGGCAGCCATATATTATAACAAAGCGCTCGAGTCTTGCCCTGGCAAACATATGGGTCAGCACTTTTGAAATGCGGCCCCCCTGCTTATTGACCTCAAGCAATACATTTCATATCTGGCACTGGCGTGTATAGCCTGTATGCTTTATGGGTGGTATAAATCACAGGTCCATGACTCAGGTCCAAAGGGTGATTATGTTTAGAACCAATTTGTCAACAGAACATGGAACGCTTACCCAATCAGACTCAATTGGAAAAATAGACTCTGAAATGAGTGAATTTAAAGCTGTACGCTTAACTGTCAAACTACTCTATGCGTTTATAAAAAGATAGCTCACCCCTATATTAACATTATATATTTTACTCCTGCTTATTCAGTCCAAATTTGCACACTGTGTAAAATGATTTTTCAAAGTTTAACGTGCACATTTTTCATTTGCACAAATGGGATTTTTAGCTTACATTTCCTAATATAAGCCTTTCAAACAACATCAGAAGTACACTCACTGGCCACTTTATTAGGTACACCTTACTAGTGCCAGGTGTGACCCTCTTTTGCGTTTAATCCTTCATGGCATAGATTCAACAAGGTAATGGAAATATTCACTTAGAGATTTTAGTCAATATTGATGTGATAGCATCACGTAGTTGCTGCAGATTTGTCGGCTGCACATCCATGTTGTGAATCTCCCATTCCACGACATCCCAAAGGTGCTCTATTCGATTGATATCTGGTGACTGTGGAGGCCATTTGAGTACAGTGAACTCATTTTCATGTTCAAAAAACCAGTCTGAGATGATTTGTGCTTTGACATGGTTCATTTTCCTACTGGAAGTAGCCATGAGAAGATGGTCATAAATGGATGGACATGGTCAGCAACAATACTCAGGTATGCTGTGGCGTTGATAAGAGCATCGGTACTAATGAGCCTAACTTTGTGCCAAGAAATATCCCCCACACCATTACACCTCCAGCCTGAACTGTTGATACAAGCCAGGATGGGTCCATGCTTTCAGATTGTTGACGTCAAATTCTGACCCTACTATGAATGTTGCAGTAGTCATCAGGTCTCATCAGACCAGCCAACGTTTTTTCAGTTTTCTATTGTCCAGTTTTGGTGAGCCTGTGTGAATTGTAGCCTCAGTTTCCTGTTCTTAGCTGACAGGAGTGGCACCCGGTGTGGTCTTCTGCCGCTGTAGCCCATCCGCCTCAAGGTTGGACGTGTTGTGCATTCAGAAATACTCTTCTGCATACCTCGGTTGTAACGAGTGGTTATTTGAGTTACTGTTGCTTTTCTATCAGCTTGGACTAGTCTGGCCATTCTCCTCTGACCTTTGGCATTAACAAAGCATTTGCTCCCACTGAATTGCCGCCTACAGTACTGTATATTCTTTCTTTTTTGGACTATTCTCTGTAAACCCTTTGGATAGTTGTGTGTTAAAATCCCAGTAGATCAGCAGTTTTAGACCTGCCCGTCTGGCACCAACAACCATGCCACGTTCAAAGTCACTTAAATCACCTTTCTTCCCCATTCTGATGCTCAGTTTGAACTGCAGCAGATCGTCTTGACCATGTCTACATGCCTAAAGGCATTGAGTTGCTGCCATGTGATTGGCTGATTAGAAATTTGCTCTAGTGAATAGTTGGACAGGTATACCTAATAAAGTGGCTAGTGAGTGTATATCAGAAAACATTAAATAGATAGTAGGGCATCTTGTACATATAGAATAGTCAGGTGATATAGTTTTATATTAAGCTTCTCATTGTCTTTTTTTTTTTTCATCATAGTTGACAGTGAAATCTTTTTTGGCAGCCCTCTCTGCACATATTGCTCTGTTAAGCTTGGCTTTATGCATTACATGTTTTTTTCCAGTGACGTGAAAGAGAAAAAGGACTGTAATTTTGAATTGAAAACCACTTGGCACACCTAACCCAGCATCAGCAGTGTGCCTCAAGAGTAGGGAGGAACTACAGAGAGTCAGACAAAAGACGAGTAATAATGAAACATCCTAGCCTGAAAGCCACTGATGAGACTCTCTCACTTTCTCTCCCTCCTCGTCTCTTTCCTCCTCCATCTGGACAGGGCTCAAGTATTCATCTGTCAAATCAAACCTCTTTTGCTCTAGCCCTTGCTGCTGCTTAGCGTTTTCACTTTCTTTGTGTCAAAGATGGATAAGTTTATCCTTTCAATTTCTAACAATTTATCCATTGTTAGGGTTACTAAAATGCTGCTCGGATCACTTTTGTCATGTATACTAATATACACTTCCCACAAAAGCACACTGATCAACCTGCCACCCACAATAATGATATGATCTACCAACAAATGCATAAGTATTGAGTATTGATAGAATATTTTGTATGCACTTTAACTGCAAGTCATTCTTGAAGTTGGGTAGATGGGGCAACATTGTAGTACTATGTTTCCACTGAGCTGTACTGTTGAGTACTGTATAGGTCACCAAGATTAGGCTTGTGTTTCCACTGCCAGCAGTGCCCTTATTTGGTAGGCGTGACGTAAACCAGAAAGTGTCATCAACGTCATTCGCACTCAAAGAAGTAGTTTAGGCCATTCACATATTGCATCTTTTACAAATTCAAGTCCATTGTTTCAAATGTAGAAGTGCAGCAAGCAAATAGAAAGGAAAGCACCTCTTGCACTTTCCATACATTTAGATATGACGTGTGAACGGCTGTGTAAACAACAATAGAGGACATACAACAGGTTCTGTTGTTGCTTGGTGTCTGGCTGGTTGTCACAAGACGAGGACAATCTTTATTTGAGCATGATTCAGTACACTGTCCTTGTATTTAGTGTTTGACAGCGAGTCTAGCTCCACCCTTTTGGTACATATTGGATTTAGTAATTTTCTACCTTTGACACTGAAATAATTGCATACCGCACTGTATTGAATCATACTGTTCAGTGAAAATAGATTATAACTCACTTTAGGTATATTTACATATTCTAATTTCCATCAGTACAAATTAATTGTATTCAAATTCTGAAAGTTCTGTTAACACTGGATTGCTAACCCTAAACTCAATTTAGTTATTATTTTAATTTACATGTAAATTTGTTATATTGTGAACAATACTTGTCCAGTGCTCAAGTCACCATGGACTATATAAGATGGCAATATGTCAGATGTTTTAGGAAGTATTAAGTACACCAATTTGTGAGTCATAACGTAAAATTGTGTAAATTAGTAAATTGTAATATGGAAACAAACCTACTGTAAATCTTATTTTCAAAAGAACAGTAGCAAGCATGTGCACAGTGCACAAGGTATTTTTGAAATCAATTGCTTGACACTACGTTCAGTATTTGCTTATGGCAACATACTGAATTATGCATTCCAGGCTGGTAGCTGTTTCATTGCTTTGTAATAGGGTTGTCATGACACTGGTAATTCTGTACCAATCGGTACAGAATTTTTTTGGTAAAATAGTCAAGTCCGGACACTTTAGCATTTTAAAGTCAGGTCGATCAGCTGGTTAGTCTGTAAGTTGACATACAAGCGATCCACTGATGAATCGCAGCTTTAAAACGCTCCAGTGTCCCTGTATCTGGGGTTACACTCAGTAAACAATGGTGAGTTCGGTGAACTGATGACCTTCACAACCAATCACAGTCATTTCTGTTGAGCACATAGACTCAATGGCAAATCAGCACTGTTTAAGAACGCACTCAACAGTGCTCAAATGTCAGCGGGAAATGGACGTTTTTAAAATTTCAGTATCGTGACAACCCTAGTTTGTAATGAAACACTATGCACTTGCCCACATTGCATCTTAATGAGATTGGTCACCCAAAAATGAAAATTGTGTCTTTGGGAATTTTTGCCCATTCCTCTTTGTAGTACCTCTCAAGCTCTATCGGGCTGGGTGTGAAGCAACGGAGTACAGCCATTTTCAGATATTTCCAGAGATGTTTAATAGGATTTAAATCTGGGCTCTGGCTGGGCCACTCAAGGACATTCACTGAGTTGTTGTGAAGCCACTTCATTGATATTTTGGCGTCGTGCTTTGGGTCATAGTTCTGCTAGAAGATGAACCATCGCCCCAGTCTGAAATCAAGAGCACTCTGAAGCAGGTTTTTTTATTTAAGATGTCTCTGTACATTTCCCTCTATCCTGACTAGTCTTCCAGTTCCTGCTGCTAAAAAACATCCCCACAGCATGATGGTATTAGCCTGGTGATAAGCGCGGTGCACGGTTTTCTCCAAACGTAACGCCTGGCATTAACTCCAAAGAGTTCATATCTTGAAAAGAATATTTTGTTTCTTATGGTCTGAGAGTCCTTCAGATGTCTTTTGGCATATTCCAGGCGGGGAGTGGCTTTTGCCTGGCCAGTCTACCATACAGGCCTGATTTCTGGATTGCTACACAGATGGTTGTCCTTCTGTAAGGTTCTCCTTTCTCCACAGAAGAACGCTAGAGCTCAGACAGAGTGACCATCGGGTTATTGATCACCTCCCTGACTAAGGCCCTTCTCCCCCGATCACTCTGCTTAGGGTGCTTTCACATCTGTAGTTCGCTTCATTTGGTCCGGACCAAGGGCAATAAATGATACATTGTAGCATTTTCTGCCGTCTTTGGCTCGTTTTCACACCACACTGATTGCTTTGGTCCGAACCAGTTGAAAAGAACCAAAATGCTGTCATTTGACAAAATCCACATCACTCATTGGCCAGATGTTGTTGAACATATTTCCTAAAATGCTTTTCAATTGGTCAGAATTCACGTGCGGGAAAATGCCAAAGGAACTGCAAGTAAACAAACATCGGTTGACACAAAATGAAGGCACGACTGCGCTGACTGCTCATAATATACTATATAGTTTGTATACATCACTTTAGACAAACTATATATTTTGAGAATGTAGTGGGGCTGTGACTGGAAAACAATGTTTTAATGCATTGCAAATTAAATTTATCTTATCTTGAATTAATTTATCTAAATTGTGACATGGTCATCTTCTGGAAAATTACCAACGATCCATCAGGTAATGTTTTTCCCCCTTCTCTCTCTGTTTAAAATTGTTGGCACAGCACTACGGCAGGTGAATTAGTCTAAAAAGGCAAAGTATTTTTTGCGGTTGTTTCTGTTTTAGTTTGGATCATATTCTCGTGACAAACGAACCACTCCAGGGTTTGTTTGAAAGCGTACCGAGACCACCTCTTCATGGAGCTCTCGGTGCGTTTTTTTTGGTCTGCTTTTGGTGCGCACACGAGTGCGATTTCTACATTTACACCTGCCCAAACGAACCGCAACAAGAGAGAAATGAACTCTAGTGCGATTCAACCGAACTAAATAAGGCAGGTGTGAAAGCACCCTTAGATGGCCGGCCAGCTCTAGGAAGAGTCCTGGTGGTTCCAAACATTTTCCACTTACGGATGATGGAGGCCACTGTGCTCAGTGGAACTTTTAGAGCAGGAGAAATTTTTCTGTAACCTTCCCCAGCTTTGTGCCTTGAGACAATCCTGTCTCTATAGGTATACAGGCAATTCCTTTGTCTTCATGCTTGGCTTGTGCTTTGACATGCACTGTCAACCTTGGGACCTTATATAGACTGGTGTACGCCTTTTCAAATCATGTCCAATCAACTTAATTTACCACAGGTGAACTCCAGTTAAGCTGCTGAAACATCTTAAGAATGATCAGTGGAAACAGAATGTCGAGAGCTCAATTTAGAGCTTCACTGCGTAGGCTGTGAATACTTATGTACACGTGATTTTTCAGGTTTTTTTATTTTTATTTTTAATAAATTTTCTACAATTAAAAAAAAAAAGTTTACATTGTCGTTATGGGGTATTGTGTGTAGAATTTTAAAGAAATATATTATTAAATAAAAAAAAGAGATAATAAAGAAATAAATAAAAAAAAAAAAGAAATAAATTATTTTAATCCATTTTGAAATAAGACTGTATCCTTAAAAAAGGTGCAAAGGTGAAGCGCTATGAATACTTTCCGATTGCACTGTATATATTGTCATATATAACGAAAAAGTATTGAGATTTACGAGATAAATTAATGAAAATATAATATTACATTTACATTCTTTTACACTGATCCTTCTGACATCATTTATCTATGGAAAAATAGCACCACTTTGACCTCTAGTATAATAACTGCACTTTAGTGAGTGGGTAGCACTGTTTGCAATATGTATTTTGATACATCTTAAACAATACTTTCTTTGTATCTGTCACACAACTCAACAAAGTATATCTCTTTTTTTTCCAGCCGACAGTTTTACCTGTCTGGCAACTTTTTTCCCCTCTATGTCTTAAGCATAAGTCCCTTGCTGGAGTTGTCATAGACTTTGCGGCCAGCCAAAGAAAACAGTATCTGTGGGCAAGGGGTGGGCTGTGCTGGTGGAGAGGGGGCTGGGGACGCTGGGAATTGGCCCTTCTTGTTCTGTGTGCTTTCTGTTCACAGACCAGGCATTAGATTGGAGAGATCTGTGAGGCCGCTCTGCTGGGACCCAACAGACACAAAGCCCATTTCTCTGGGAGATTGCTGCACTGTTTGCTGACATGAATAAAGCTGTCGTGTCCTCAGAACTGCAAATTTGCCATGGGATGTGGCCCTCTTTCTCTCTCAACTTCCATGGAGCCTCTTCAGCAAGATTCAGAGCTGCTCTTAGATGTGCCGATTATTTCAATAACTCTGACTGTTCCAGCATAAAGTAAAGAAAACTGCTGGCATACAGCATGTTTGGCATGATTCATTTTTGAAATGATAAAGCTCTGCTTGTTTTCGGTTTCCTCAGCGATATGTTTGAATAGCATTTTACGAGGGGCAGTTTGTGTCAAGCCATTGGGAAGAAGTGGCATTTTGTTCGGCTCATGAGTTAACTCTTGTGCCTGGTACTAGGAAATGGGTTAAAACCACATGCTCGCCAGTCCAACACAAACAGTCCCAGACATTCCTAAGCAGGCCAGTCGGAGAGGCGTGATTCAGTTGAACATGGAGTGGAGGGCCTGACCACCAGACCCACACCACAGTAAAACATGTCCTCACTATGTTCTCCCATTACTCTCACACTGGGAAACACTGCCGCCCAGCTTTCTCATGCAGAGCCTACAGTACAGTCTACTGGCTTTTTGACTTACCCACCCAGACTAACCTCAGTTAACCTAGCCATGCTAGAAAAGAGCATAGGTTAAGATAATGAATAAGAAAAACGATCAGGGAAAAGGAGCCACTGTCTGAAATATAAGATGTGATTGAAATACAATCTCATGTCTCTAAAAAAAGATGATCAGCAATCTCAGCAGCCTCTGCTCTTTGACATTGGCTGTTCATGACGTCATTAGTGGTGTTGAATGTAAAGTGTGTAGTTTGGATATCTGCATGATGGCAACTAAAACATTGCAGGTTTTCTTTTTGAAATCCCTATGGATAAAGTATCAACTGAGTTACCCCTGTGTGTTTTTAGTTATTTATATGGAATTTGAATAAACTCTATGCACAGCTAGAGTTTTAAAGCCAACGATAAACTTCCTGTGAAAGCTTAATGTGACTATTTTCAATTTCACAAGGTTGTTTTTAGAGCAGCGATGTTGTTATGTAATTACAATACTTTCACTTAAATAGACTTCAGCATTCATTTAGTTGTTTAGGCATAAAACGAGATGTTGTAACTACTAGTGCCGTCAGGAGCAACAAGGTAGCGCAGAAATTTAATTGAAAATACTAAGGTAAAATAATATTTTAAAGACATGGTGGGGAGAATAGAATTTAATGCAGTGCTTCTTGTCCAATCTGAGACCAACTTCATATCATATATCTAACAGGCAGTGAAGATCACTGATTTTTAAAGAAATCAGATCTTAAACGTGACAATTTTGTAATAGAAAGACAGTTCACCAAGCCCTTAGGCTGCCTGGCTGAAAATTAAAAGTTAGTGTACATATAGCCTATTAGCATAGCTTCACTGTCTATAGTGTATCCGAGAACTTGATCAAATTGTCATGCCCTGTCAATCAGCCTGAATCATGTTAGATAGGGGATTCCATATTAAAGGGATAGTTCACCCAAAAATGAAATCCGATGTGTGGTTTTAAAACATTGTGATTTTCTTTCTTCTCTTGAACACAAAAGAAAGTAAGTTGGTTACTGGTATCTATTGACTTACATAGTAGGAAAAAAATGACTAAAAGTCAGTTGGTACATTTCTCTTGAAGAAAGAAACAAATGTTTGGAACAAATAAAGGATGAGTAAGGCCCAATCCCAATTCTCCCCCTTTTTAATCCCATTTCCACTAAGTGGTATGGTAAGATTTGGTACGCTTTTATGTTTTCCATTGTCAAAAGGTACCAAAAAGCGAACCGTACCATACCATTTTTGGGTACTCTTTTGAAAGTGTACTTAGCATGACAAAAAGGTACCAAAAGGTGGAGTTAGACACGCAGTTGAACGCTGTTGGTTTATAAAGAAGCATCACTAGTGCGTGCACAAGCCAGGAGAATGAAAACAAAGGAAGCGCTGTTTTTAAATACACAGCCGAGACATTACACCATAATAATATATACATATAGTAATAAGCCATGGTCGACCCAAGCTCAAACAAGCCTTGTCGTTGTCTTGATGAACAGCCACAAAGTGAAGAACAAAATCTGCTGTGTCCTGTTGTTGTTTATGAGGTAATCTAAAAGTGTGAGCGGTTTCACCTTTCTCCAGAAAGCTTGCGTGCACTTGCCGCGCGTCTATATTTGATATAACAAACTTTATGAGCTGATTATAATAACATGCACGTGATTATTAAAGCGCTTCTGACATCCGATCCTTTCAGAAATGGACAAATGCGAGAGTGAAAAGTGAAAAAACAAAGAAGCAAATGATTCTTTCAGCAACCTAAAACATGAACAAACCGTCATGTTTGACTATTATCATCATCTTTTGGACTATTATGAACTGGGAATGATGGAAATACTTTCTAACAGAGGTGACATGTGCTGGCGAAGATTAAAGATGCAGATGAGAGGTTTGCACTGACTGTGGGCTATGTTGCGTGTTGTTTTTCAACCCAAATAAGGACTAAATGTATGCTGTGTGTACTTTTTCAGTAATTGGTAACATATTGGAGAGTGTAAGGGTCTGTGTGTGTTCGTATATGTTGTATTTATTTATTTATTTACTTTATGTAACTGCAGACGTTACAGTAGAGAGTTTTTAGGACCACACTTGAAACCAAGGGTACGAAAATTTCCCAGAACCATCTACAACCCCAACATAGGTGCACATGGAAGTAAGGAGATGCACAAATTAGTATTTTTGTTATGCAAATGCTTTAATACATTAATAACGGCATTTGTGTTTTACCATAATGCTTTAAAAAGTGAAAAAAAAAGCAAAATTCCGCTATCTATATTCCCTAATATTAACTCCTGTACAGCAGTCCCACAACATACTTTCACATCTGACACTCGATGACCCTATCAGAAAAGTCTGGTGCCTGGGAATGAGCTTTCTACAGTGTCTGGTGTAATGTTAAGGTTGTTTTCATGTGTTTACATAGATGAATATGGCCATGGTGTAAGTACAGTTACGATCTTATTCTCACATTATATTATTATGATAACATGATATCGTTGCCTTCAGTGATTTCCTGAAGGTTAATACCAGAAAATAATGCCACTGGAGTAACTACAGCTGTCCCATTTCTTAGGGGTAAATTTTGAAGCCCTTTTCCTTCACACTCTGTTTCAAGGGGAAGGGGATAGGAGACGGGTACAAAAATAGAATTGGAATTGGGCCTAAATAATGACAGACTTGACTTTTTTTGCTGTTTTGACAGTCAGTATTGTCAGTATAAAGTGTTCTAGGTATAAAGCTGTCTTGCCTATAACTGCATCAGATAGGAGAGGGTTGTTTGTTGTGCTTCATAATCAATGCAATTTATTATACATGAAACTTTCTGAAACGTGCTTGCGGATGTTTACAATGCCGGTGCGTTTAGAGACTGAATTCTCTTTTGTCTTGGTATAAATGTTGTATCTTGAGTACAAAAGTACAATCACATTTAAACAAGCACATGAAAATGCATGTTTCCCTCTCATTGTTTCCTCATCAAATATATAACGCCTGCCTTACACACACATCTAAAATGCAGGCACAGTTTTTGATTCCTGTGCCGTTGCTTCCTTTGAAGCTCCACCCACTTCCCATTTCTAGACAGTCTACTTCTGAACTTCCTGTGATGTGCAAGCCAAGACTTACAATGTATGAATAATTTGATCATCAGAGTACTCCACTCCTCTTCCCCATCTCTTTCCTCACCTGCTCTCTCCTTTTCTTTATACTTTAACTTTTCTTTATACTTTTCTTTCCTTTGGTCTTTCTTTTATATCATTAACACTTTTATTTAGCTTTACCTTTTATTGTTCTTTAATTGTTTCTGTTATTCTCGACTTCTTGTTCACTCTTTCTTACTCTTTTCTATTCTTTCACTTTTTATATCTTCATCTGTTCTTTCTTTCTTTCTTTCTTTCTTTCTTTCTTTCTTTCTTTCTTTCTTTCTGTCTTTCTTTCTTTCTTTCTTTCTGTCTTCTTTCTTTCTTTCTTTCTTTCTGTCTTCTTTCTTCTTTCTTTATTTCTTTTT
>NW_026613853.1:0-27104 GCF_903798145.1 Danio aesculapii | reverse complement strand
TATTGTTAAATATAATGGTAGTACTATTACTTATCATCTTATATTATTGTTGTTTTTGTTTTCTATCACTACTACCATGTAGTTTGTTTTCATGTGTTCTGTTTATTGTAAAACAATATATACCAAAAAAGCAGGGTTTGAATTGAATTGAGAGAGAAGACACACACACATTTCCTTACTGCTAAAGTTCATCCTAAAATGTTAATCGTTAAATATTCTGTTAATAATGCATTATTACTATTGCTCTTATAATGTATTAATATTGTTGATTGTTAAACATACAGTTAATTATTAATTATCATGTTGTTTTGGTTGTTTTTGTTTTAATATCACTCAAAAAATGAGTTTAGCTGCTTGTTCAAACTACTTATTTAACATGACCTGAATCAAAACTATTCTTGAGGGTTTTTTGGGGGACAACTTAATTTTATGTGTTCAATCTACTTGATTTGGTCATCTGTTTCCATATGTTCTATTTAATGCAAACATCACATGCGATTAATAAAGTGATTTTGTATTGATCTGATGTGAATTAAATTGAATTAGAGAGAGAGAGAGAGAGAGGAGAGAGAGAGAGAGAGAGAGAGAGAGAGAGAGAGAGAGAAAGAGAAAGAGAGAGAGAGAGAGAGAGAGAGAGAGCGAGAGAGAGACAGAGAGAGAGAGAGAGAGAGAGAGAGAGAGCGAGAGAGAGAGAGAGAGAGAGAGAGAGAGAGAGAGAGAGAGAGAGAGAGAGAGAGAGAGAGAGAGAGAGAGAAAGAGAGAGAGAGAACAAGTCTGCCCCCTTGTGAAGGACACTGGCCCAATCAAAAACCTCACCACAACAGCAGACAGTCTGGCCACAGTACAGCATATTCATGAGGGACATTAATATTCATGAGCAAACAAAAACACAAGCAGAGTCAAAACACTGACAGAGTCAAATGTATGATGGTACAGTGTACTGTATACTCTCAGGAGCACATTTAACAACCTCCAGAAAAACCTTATAGCAAAACACCAGTATACAAACTGAACCCCTTATCAACCAGCAAACACCCTAGCGATCTATCAGTAAATGCACAACAATGAAATAAACAAAATCACAATCCCTTAGCAGCAGTATTGCATAATGTAACATTATCAGAAAATGGTTGAGTCCCTGCTGCTGTAATGGTACTGTTTTTACTGGTTTCATTAGTACTGGTACTTTAAAGAGGGAGCTATTATGCAAAAAACAACAACACTAACCTCTTATACAGTGTTGAAACACATATAACCAGCGTCTAATGATAAATATTAATCAACTTTATTTGTTCTAATCAGACTTGATAGAAACAGTCTGCAGAAACACTTTGATTGACATTCTCCCTTTGTACGTGTCATCAGAGGGGGCAAGCCCCGCCCACTAGTGCCCATCTCTCCCTCATTAGCATAGGACGTTGGTCTTGTATTTGAATCTGCTGCTATGCTGACACATTGGCATCTGTAGCTCCGCCCTCTTCTGAAAAGAGCTCAATCTCATTTGAATTTAAAGCGACAGTCACCAAAACACCACAATTAGGGGTCAAAGCCTAAAAGGGTCATTTTCAGAGAGCTAGAAACATTATCTGTGTGCTATTTTGAGATGAAACTTTACTACACCCTCTAGATAAAGCAGAGAGACACATTCTACTTCTCGTAAAAAGGGGCATAATAGGTTCCCTTTAAGTTTTATTGTCATTCTGTTGATATATGAGAACCAGCAGGAAACAATATAAAAAAAACTGAAGAACATGGACAACACACAATAAACAGTTACACAAAACAATACACTAAATTAATAAATCATTAGCTAGATTACATCAGATACAAACACAAACTTTAGAAATCATACATGCATATTACACTAGATACATTTAAATCAGAGTAATACTATAAAGCAGCAGCACAGCAGAAAAATAATGTCTTTGAACACATTATTATCTCTATTGTAATGATCTAGGCGCATAGTCTAAAGCGCATGGCACAAAAGCATTGAGGGCGTGTCCAAATCCACTTTGCCTTTTCAAAGATGGATAAATACGCTGTGGTCTAACAGGGTTGTGCTTATTCTCTTAATGAGATCAGGGTGTGTTTGGAGCATAACCTGCAATAAACGAATCAGTCTCATCTCCCATTCACTTTAAGAGTCAGTTGAGTCGCTCCATGGTGCATTTGCTATTTACATGACAGTGACACTTTTTTTTCCCTCGTCGCTGTCACCTCTAGCTTGCATGGGTTGGGATCGGTAGAGCTGCGCATCGTTGGATTTGCTCTTCAGTGTTTGGACTCTCAGTAGTGATTATTAAACCACACTGAACTGAGCTCAACTGAACTGAACTTAAACACTACAAACTGAAGTGACACTGTTCCTATTTACTGTGACCTTCTATGTGAAGCTGCTTTGACACAATCTACATTGTAAAAGCGCTATACAAATAAAGGGGAATTGAATTGAATTGAACTTTGTAAGTGTAAAAACTGAATGCTTCACTAGCGAGAAAACAGTTAAACAGAGCATCTACAGCGCGAGGATAAAGAACAAGCCTCCTCCATTCAGTCTCTTTCTCTTACTTTACCTTTACTCTTTACTTTACTCCTTTACTTTGGTGGAGTAAGGAAACGGTGGAAACTCACTCCACTGAAGACATCCATTAGCCTACATATTTAATTTAGTTATTTAAGCACAAAGATTTGCATCAAAACTATTTCTAAATTCAGTTCTAATCTCCAGCAAAGGAATAAATGAACATTAATAATGAAGTGTGGTCAAAACACTGAGTTATATCCAAACACACGTTCTGTTCTTATGCCCCATATGGTGATGCAGACGTCTCTAAAACCCCACAGGTGGACAAATCTACACTTGTGTTTATTAAAACAAATAGAAATATGCAAATAATAAATAATACTACTAATAATAATAACATTATATAGGTGCAGATTGTCATGAATAAACTGAAAAAGCCCCCGAGGTGAAGAATGGAGGCAGTGGTGTTTATATTTGTTGAAAACGATGTTGAAAACGATAATTTCTGTAACATTTTAATCCTTTAATTGTTTTCATCTGTAAAGATATTTGTGTATTGCTGTTCATCCTGAGTGTATGAAGGGTTTATACCTGCTTAGGTGTACAACTTACCCAATCTGCGCTGGACTTTAGAGCAGCTTTTACTTGGTCAACGGCACGGTCTATTTCAGTTTCCCAAAATAGCAACGCGCCAACATTGCGCCTTAACACACCTCCTTTAGACCAGCACACCCATGAGTCCACAAAGTGGCACAAATGGATTTGCTATTTAAATAACGTGACGCAAAACATGAAAATTACTGTTGCGCTGGTCTAAAATTGCAACAAATCGCGCCAAACACGTCCTGCGCCTTATTGCGCCGGGTGTATGATAGGGCCCTGAGTCGGAAATATGCATATGCAATTTTACATATTTGTTATCATAAAAATTCGGCACACCAGGAAACTTTGCACATTTAGTGTGATGCATATTAATCCTTTGCAAAAAATAAATAAATAATATAAATTGCAAAACAAAGAACAGTGTCTTCAAGCAGTTATGCTTTTGTTTGAGGAAACATTGGGTCCATATTATTGTCTATTATCTTAGTATTTTACGTTTTGTCAGTTTAGTGGCTAATTCGAGTTCAGTCGTACGAAATTGTACGATTTAAAAAAGGAGGCGTGGCACCTAACCCCACCCCTAAACCCAACCGTCATTGGGGGATGAGCAAATCGTGCTAAATTGTACGAATTAGATCGTACGAATTTATACAAATTAGCCACTAAATCAAAAAGTTACGAATTGCCGTGAGATTGTGTTGTCTATTACATATGAAGGATAGTTCCACATAATCAAAAATGCAAATTCGGTGTTTCCCTTAAGTTGTTAGAGAGGCTAACTATAGTATTGGTAACCTAGCAACCAACAATAAACAATGCATAATGAAGTCATGTTGGTGTAATATTCGCTACGTCTGAGTTTACTGGGCAACTGCATTATCTCACATTACTATTATTAGCAAATTAAGGGATTTTTATTCTAAATTTGACATTTCCATCAACTTCAAAATGCGTATTACCATTGGCTGACGGAAACCCTGTGTGAGTAAATGCAATTGGGGTCATATTTATTTTTGAACATGAAAATTTGTGCTTGAACTTGAGGCATATATCTGCAATGCACAACACTGCTTCAAGATACTGATCTGTTGGAGAGGAGTAATAAGGAAACATGCATGAATGAGAAAATACAGCGTGGTATGTAGCTTTATTAAAATGAGTTATTGAGCAAAACAGCCTTGAAAAGAAGCTGAATGCTGCTCTCGTGTCGACTGACACACATCTTGTACCACAAGCTTATTGCATTTGTAATATTTGTCTTATTTTTTTAATAACAAGCAATCAGATTTTGGTCAAACACCTCAGCCCAGCACAAGCCTTCAAACAGGCGCTCAGTATGAAAGAAAAGTAAGGGCAATAATAGCTTTTTTATTTGTATTTTTTATCTATAAAACTGTAGGCAAGTACGTCTATATTTAATTTATTTACTAAACTAAGCATGCAGGGCAACAACGGGCTGCTCAATAGTAGGGTTTTCCTTTAAATCATTAATATAATTATTATTATTTTTATTATTATTCATTATATATACACACAAAATACATTATCACGGGTTAAATATTATTTAGGGTGGCAAGGGAGCCCAGTGGTTAGCACTTTCGCCTGGCTGGGTCAGTTGGCATTTCTGTGTGGAGTTTGCATGTTCTCCCTGTGTTGGCATGCTTCGGTTTCCCCCACAGTCCAAACACATGCCCTATAGGGAAATTGATTAACTAAATTGGCCGTAGCGTATATGAGTGTGTGTGTATGGGTGTTTCTCAGTACTGGGTTGCGACTGGAAGGGCATCCGAAGTGTAAAACATATGCTGGAATAGTTGGCGGTTCATTCCGCTGTGGTGACCCCTGATAAATAAAGAACTAATCCGAAGGAAAATAAATGATTGAATGTATTATATAGCTAGTTAGCTATTAATTCAGTAATATTTGTCAGGTATCAAAAAATAATTCTGGTACAACAACAGTTTTACTTAGCAACCACCACAATCCCTTAGCAATCACAAAGCAACACATTAACATACATTCGAAATCCTTTAATAAACACCAAAGCACGCTAGCAACCACATAACCATGTAACAAAAAAAATCTGAACTCCTTATTAACCACAACAACTGCCTAGCAAACACATACTGTTGCAACGCCCCCACAACCACACAGCGATCCACCGAAACATTCAGAAAACACCCCTGACATTTACTTCAGAAAATTTTTTTGGTCAGCAATTAATCAGAGTTGTGATTAACGCGAGACTCTTCCATCAGGCTGTCATTTAAAGTGCTGCGCAAAGCTAAACAGAGCTGACAGCAGGACACGTCAACACACCAGCTTCACATTCACCACATCTGACTTTATGGACAGCAGATAAAATACATCAGATTAACTTCATTAAAGAGGAATTCATCCTTTTCCTTCAATATGTTTAACATTGGACCATGATGACAATTTAACACTTTTAACATTGGTCACATTGCAACATCAATGCTAAAATGATATATTGCACAGCCCTAGTTGGAAATGTGTCACGCCGCTGGAGTTGACCCCTAAACACAATAACAATGGTGGCTATGAGAGAATAACAGTTGCATATAAGGCAAACAGTTTCTCCAGTGAGAAGCGCCACCACAGCACACCACATGGCTTTCTATTTGCTGTGGACAGACACCGAACGGAACAACGATCATGCCTTTATCAGACGTGGCATGATACGGTTGTGCTTATCGTCTGGTGTGTGAGTCTTTAATATCTCTCAGCGTGTGATCACACTAATATTAAAATGGACACAAAGGGATCAACGCATTGTTGCTTTACTAGTGATTCTGTAGGCATCACTTGTGAGTTGCTTTGGACACAAGCATCTGCTAAATGAATAAATATTAATACAGGATATACATATATGTGACCCTGGAGCCAGTTTGTTATTGTAACAATCTAAATACTGTGAAAATCTGCTTTAAAGTTGTGCAAGTTAAATGTTTAGCAATGCAAATACTTACAATAAAACATAAGTTTGGATATTTTAATGGTAGGAAATTCACAAAATGTCTTCATGGAAGATGATCTTTACTTAATATTGTAATGCTTTTTATTATGCAGGGTAGGGCTGTGCCATTTGAGGAAAATATATTGCCATGTCGATTTGATTTGCGATTTAATTTTGTGGTCAAGCTTCAGCTCAATAATCTGTATCATAGCTTCTTACTGTTGAAATGCAGTGAGTGTTAGTTAAAAAAGGAGCTGAAATAATATTAACTTACTAGGGTTGGGTCGATAGACGATACCATCGTCCATCGCCGATAGACATCACGATACTGAGCCGGCATCAAGATCCTCCGCCCCGCACCCATAACAGCAGCAACCCGCTTGCGAAAAACACACTCAGGCCTCGTTTACACTAATATGTCTTAGTTTTAAAATGGCATTTTAGAGCGAAAACCATCCACATACACACTGACGATTCATCTCGCATTTCTGAAAAGCCCTCCTTCCACACTATACAGCTTAAAACGCACATCATGTGACCACACACACACACTCTGTCATGTGCTGCAGCGTATGCACACGTCTGAGCTCCAGGCAGCCAGAGGGTGCTGTGAGCACAAAACCCCAGAGAGCAGTGCACGTCAGACAGTTTCTCAAGGATGTAGCGCTGGATGGCGTCTCACTATAGTTGTTAAACGTGATATTTAATTCATCTTGTCTCTATCCGACTCTTCTGTCTTTTGAATCTATCAGGTAACGTGTCACAGCGTCAGTACACTGCTTCAGTCTTTCGCTTTCACGCTTGTACTTAGTGAGTTAACTTCTGATACTGTTGGTTGGTTCCTGTTGGTTGTGCACCTTTTTACCAACCAAGTTTGTGGACGCCATTATTACGACACAGATCACTCTGACTATTCATGCCAGAGGCCCTGCGGAAATAGTGATTGACAGGTGGTCATTTGTGTGTAACTTGTCTTTATTTATTTATTAAATTAGATTTGATTCAACTTTATGGTCATTACACATGTACAAGTACAAGGCAACGAAATGCAGTTTAGGTCTAACCAGCAGTGCAACAGCAGCAAGTGCAGGATACAGGTATAAGTTATAAAGTGCAGTTCTAGAAAAACTATGGAAATATTTATAGATGGATGTACTATCAACATTATATACAGGTTGTATTAGCTATGAACAGATTTACAGTAAATGAATATATGTACAGGATGCTATTAATAATCAGAAGTGTGCAGATAGATAAACATAATTACAAATGTCCATGTGCTGTGGGTATGTACAGTTCAGATAAGTGAATCAGTGCAATGAATATGTGCAAACTTTAAATGTGCAAATGTTAAATAGTGCAGTGATTGTGAGGAGTATAAGTTAGAGGAGTGTGGGGGGTGTATTAGGGAGGTAAAAGAGTCAGTGAGGGGCCGAGATCAAGAGGGAGACAGCTCTGGGGAAAAAGCTGTTCCTCAGTCTGCTGGTTTTTGTCCGGGGAAGCCTGAAGCGCTCTCTGTGAGCAGGGTGAGAGGAGTCCTTAAGAATTATAATTTGGTTATGGGTAAAACAAAGACCATGCAGGTCAGGTAGTTGAAATGATAGGCTACAAATAAAAAATTCGTTATGAATTAATTAATTATTCATAATTAATTCACCACCGCCTATGACCACGATGCCATCGTCCATCGTGATGTTTCACATTAGACAATGTACGATGACAAATTGGTGGACATCGTCACAACCCTATACCTTACTTAAACATTTGATTAAATCTGTTTTTAAATATTCAGAAATAAAACACAAATTTTTCTCTAGAGCAAACAGCAAACACAAATAAAATGACCGTACCTTTGTGTAAACAAGCTGAACTCAAATTAGGGAGATAGTGTAGCTTATTATACAAACAGAATACTCAGCAAACTAATATGGCTGATAAGAGCCTTTCTGTAGCTCATATTGTCTAAAACAAAGTAATGATCATAGACGCTACACAAAATATCATGAGGTTAAACACACAGCTGTGGTACTCCAAAATGGCTAAAATATGTGCGAGACGGAAGTGTATATCTCCTGTCCTGCATTTATATGAGTTTTTTTAATTCCTCTTTGGTCACTGCATTAAAAGGCAGCGTGTCTTTAGTGAGGTTGTGCGTTATGGCATTAGTTATCTCCTGGGTAGGGTTGCACCAGTTGTTCATAAGTTCTTTCTTAAACTGGAAGGTAAAGTCCACATTAGGGGCTTTGTAAGTACTAGCTAGTTTGTAACTAAATTTGTTAACATGTTCTTAAAGCAAACCGTAGTTAGTAGGTCACAAGCTCTCTGTAAAGTCACATTGAATGAAGTAATATCCAATAAGAAGCATTTAAATCATTAAACTGCTTTAAAATTCTGCAACTAATGCATCTATAAAGAACTGCCCTATAAAAATGACATGACAAATTATATTTATATAGTACATTACATTAGTCAGTCACTACAGCTGACGCACATACCTGCATTGCGAGCTGTGATTGCACACTAAATACCAACCCAGGCTCATTCTGAAAACGTAGTCTCGAGGACGTTTCTGGAGCCCGCGAAATACGTCCCGGGAGGTACGTATTTTTGCAGTTTTTGGTTTTCGCGAATCCGCGAGAGACTGCTGTGTGCGCCTTTTTGGCTTCTCGGACGTCTCCCGCGAGTGCCATTCTCGCTCGCGCGAACCCACCAGAGGCCGCTGTCTAACGAACGTCTGTCTGTCTGGCTGGCTGAATGATTGACTGGGCGATCGGCCAATCGGCCGGCCGACTCACCCTCCTCCTTCCCCGAACCCAACCAATTTTACCGATTGACCAGCCCACTCTAAACCCAACCAACGATTTACAAAAGCCGTCTGGAAAAAGAAAAGCCCTCGTCCGATTTTATTTTTTATTTTTTTACCACGTTTTCGGATTTTACCACATACTCACCCTGTTATGAACCTCTTCGCTTTATTTCTTGGATTCTGTTTTAGTCTTACCTGATTTCTGGAACCGCTCTTCCCCGCACTCGAACCCGGTCGTCGTCGTTGAGGAGTTCGCAGACGCACAGGATGAGCTAACCGGACAAACTGGTTGCGGCGGGTAAGCCCTCCACACGAAGGTAAGCGGTCAGCCGGCGAGCGCTAAAAGGAACAGCGTCATACCGCCCCGCAGCGTTCGCTTAAAAAACTAAATGCAGCCATACGTACCTCCGGCTACATAATTTGCGGCCTCCAGAAGCGTCCTCGGGACTACGTTTTCAGAATGAGCCTGCGTTGCGAAATACACGTGAAGTTATCAAAACATTAATCTTTCATTTTGTGTGACTTCAAAACCAAAATATTCCCATGTCCTGTTTTTTTCTTTGATATTAATTCGTCTATTAATTCTTCTGAATCCGCAGACGCCATCATCCCACTCGTTCGCACTTCCCTGTTTTTGTTTTTTTTGTGGGCGTTCCTTATAGTTCAGTTGCTCAATTCTGATTGGGCAGAATGAAAGCATACTCACTCAATTGGCTAGTAAGACTGTCACACACAGACGCCATGCATGCATTTGCTCTGGGCGGGGGAAATTAAATAATACATATTTCATATGGCAGCCTCTTGCATTTAGCTAATCGCAACGTTTCAAATCGCAATTCAATTTCGATTAATCAAACAGCCCTAATACAGGGTTTCTACAGGTTTCATCAAGTTCAATCTGAGACTTTTTTTAAGACTTTTTAAGGAGCATTTCGAATGAAATTTCAGACCTTGTTAAAACAAACAGTTAAAAAATAAAAATTAAACCAAGTTGGTAAACAGAGTGAATAAATAAACATTTGATAAAACTTTAATTGAGATGGAGTGTTGGATGGGTGTTAGCCCAATTGGGTAGGAAAATTAAGACCTTTTCAAAATGCTTAGACCTACAACACTGCTAAGACTTTTTAAAGCCTTGTTTTAGAGATGTAAGACATTTTACGTCTTTTAAGACCCCGCGGATATCCTGATCATAAATCAAAATCGATCATTTAGCCTCTTACAACGTATTCTTGGCTATTACTACAAATGCAACCCATGCAACATAAGGTTTTGTGCTCCAGGGTCATATATTTAATATACAAAGAACTAGAAAAACAAAGGCTCATGAAACCCACAGGAGATGCAGAAGTGAATGCAGAGTCCAGAGCACACACAGCTGGCAGGTCTGAACACAGATGAGTGGAGGAACAAACATCGCTGAGAGGAAAAAGGTCATGGCTAATTTGAGGAAGACTTTCTAGATCTGCGCTGCTGCCCTGCTGGATAAACTCATTTACCATCCTGTATGCCATGAAGAATCAACTTCCTCAGAGCTGGAGGATTAACCTCGTGACACCATCAGTGCTGAGATCATCAAGACCACCGAACTACAATCATTAAAAAATTACATTTAATCAATAAATCAATCAATTAATTTAATAAATCAACCAATCAGTTAGGCTGTTGTTTGGTCGATCAAATTGAAGAGAATTGATTGTTCGGTCAAGCTGAGGAGTTTGAGCATGCGAAATAAATAAACAAGATGATTAGACATTTAATAAAGCGAGAGCGATTGCTCCATATTTTACATTTCTGTACAGAGAGGTCATGTTTTGATCCTCGATTGGTCTCACGCAGTCAAGTGATGCGATTTCGCAGGTCAGAGTTCACCAAGCCTGAACTTGTCACACGAGCTTACGTTTCCGATCTGACGCATTCGCATGCGTATGAATGGAAGTCTATAGGGGAGGAAAGTCCAGTGTGACCGCCGCTTCAGTCAGTCAGTCAGTCATTCAATCAGTCAATCAGCCAATCAATCAAACCAAATCAATCAATCAATCAACTGCTTAAAACTGAAATACAGAGTTGATGCGTTGAAGCTGAAGAGAACAAATGTAATTGGTTTGCAAATTAGGTTGCACTTTATTTTGATGGTCAGTTTGTTGAGTATAAGTTACAGTGCACATCTACATCCCAACTAATTCTCATTAGATTATAAGTAGACTGTTAAACTACGGTCACATTGGGCTTTGTGTGTGCGAAATTCTGTCGTGCGGCGCTGCGAAAAGGGGCGGGATTAAACAAGATGATCAGACATTATAAAAGCCAGCGATTGCTCCATGTTTTAAATTTCTGTCCAGAGAGGTCGTGTTTTGATCCTCGATTGGTCTCACGAAGTCAAGTGATGCGATTTCGCAGGTCAGATTTCACCAAGGTTGAACTTTGCACCGCAGCAACCTGCGAAACTTAACGCATGACCCTGCGTTTCCGGTCTGACTCATTCGCGTGCGTTTGAATGGAAGTCTATGGGAGGAAAAGTCAAGTGTGACCGCAGCTTTAGGGTTGTGGTTAGGGTTAGTGTAAGTTGAAATGTACTTGTAAAGTTCTTATAGTCAATCAAATGTCTGATGAAGGAGCAGAATCATTAGATATTAAGCAGACAGTCTACTAATACTCAAATAGACCATGAAAATAAAGGGCTACCGTTTATTTTTGCATCATGCCACATTCAAGGCGATTCTATGGTTTAAAAAAGGAAAATATGTAAGAAGATGAAGAATATATGCATGTACATTTAATGTTTTAATTCTTTAAATGACTGTATGATAGTTAACATTTTAATTAATTTATTAATTAATTAATTAATTAATTTTTTTATGATACATAAAATATGTAATAACAAAGCAATATTCACTCTGGACAAAAAGCTTTTATGATGATGATGATGAAAAATACCCTAATGTTTATATGTAGTGAATAAATGTTATATTAAATGTTTATTGTCTTCTTTTGAATAAACAGTAGTCTAAAAAATGTAAGTGGGCTAAAATTGTAAACAAACTGTTAATAATATTAAGATGATCTGTTTGTCTAGGGCAGGGGTCACCGATATTGGTCCTGGAGGGCTGGTGTCCTGCAGCATTTAGCTCCAACTTGCCTGAACACACCTGCCTGGATGTTTCAAGCATACCTAGTAAGACCTTGATTAGCTTGCTCAGGTGTGTTTGATTAGGGTTGGAGGTAAAATCTGCAGGACACCGGACCTCCAGGAACAAGTTTGGTGACCCTAGGTCTAGGGCAGGCATGTCCAAGCTCGGTCCTGGAGGGCCGGTGTCCTGCAAAGTTTAGTTCCAACCCCAATCAGACACACCTGGGCTAGCTAATCAAGCACTTACTAGGCTTTCTAGAAACATCCGTGCAGGTGTGTTGAGGCAAGTTGGAGCTAAAATCTGCAGGACACCGGCCCTCCAGGACCGAGTTTGGACACCCCTGGTCTAGGGTGTTGTCCAGTCGGTTTATCCCAGACCAGCTGAGCTGAAGTACTTCATTCCTTTTCCTTCGGCTTAGTCCCTTTATTCATCAGGGGTCACCACGGTGGAATGAACCGCCAACTATTCCAGCGTATGTTTTACGCAGCAGATGCCCTTCCAGCTGCAACCCAGCACTGGGAAACACCCATACACACTCATTCACACCCACACTCATACACTACGGCCAATATAGTTCATCAATTCCCCTATAGCGCATGTGTTTGGACTGTGGGGGAAACCGGAGCACCCTGGAGGAAACTCACGCCAACATGGGGAGAACATGCAAACTCCACACAGAAATGCCAACTGAGACTCGACCCAGCGACCTTATTGCTGTGAGACCACAGTGCTCACCCCTGAGCCATCATGACACCAAAATTTAAATGCCAACTTGAAAAGATGTGGTCCAGGGCACTAATAAGGATTTAAGCATGTCTGGAGCTTAAACTTTCCTTTCAGCGAGTGTTTATCACTAAGGTACACATGCAGAGAGAGGAAGCACATCACTTACAAGCAGCTGACGAGCTTCTCCACCTCTTAAAACAATTAAAACACTCGTCCCTTTACTGTATCAGAAACAATTAGCGCTGACGAGAGGATGAGTGTGTGTTAATGGCCAGATGAAGGACGGATGTGCTAATGTTCAGATAAACACACACAGGTTTGTTTTTGAGAATTGTCTAAGCATTAAATAGGTTTCTATTGTTTTTATATTGTACAAACAGTTTTATCTGTATATGTAACTTTGTCTCACACACACACACACACACACACACACACACACACGCACACACACACACAGACAGAGAGCGAGCCAGTAAAACTCATTAGTAAACCAGCGCTGACATTGACAGAAGACTAAAAGATCTATTTCCTCCACGTCTGACCTCTCCTTCACACATCATCTCATGTCCAGAGAACAAAACCGGTCTTCAGAGCCCCAGAGCACGATGGGAAAGGCGCAGTATTTACACTGTTACGCTCTTTCCGTGTTGCATTAGTCACTGAAGGTAAAGAGCAACACAAACGCAGCGCTGCGGTTACGCATCCGTGCAAACATTTGGCGAGCTTTATATTCCTGGCAGCCAAAACAAGAGAAAGCGCCGTTAACACATCCATCAGGAGCTTTACACACCATTACACACACCGCAAAACGCCCGCGACTTCTGCTAAGGTAAATATTTTAGCGGCATGTCCGACGGAGTTTAATTAATGCAGTCGTACTGAAAAAAAACGTCTGTGCATTCATTCACAACAATGACATACAGTTAAAGCCAGAATTATTAGCAGTCCTCAATTTCTGTTTAACGGAGAGAAGATTTCTTCAACATCATAATAGTTTTAATAATTCATCTCTAATAACTGATTTATTTTCTCTTTGTCATGATGACAGTACATAATATTAGACTAGATATTCTTCAAGACACTTCTATACAGCTTAAAGTGACATGTAAAGGCTTAACTAGGTTAATTAGGGTAAAGTTAGGGTAATTAGGCAAGTCATTGTATAACAGTGGTTTGTTCTGGAGACAATCCTAAACTAATATTGCTTAAGGGGGCTAATAATATTGACCTTAAAATGGGGTTAAAACAATTAAAACTGCTTTTATTTTAGCCAAAATAAAACATAATACTGTGGAAATGTATGTTTTTACACACATTGGGCCTATTATTTGTTGCTATTTTCAGACCAGTGCAGCAATTTTTTCACGTTTTGTGCCACGTTGTTTAAATAGCAAACCAATTTTTGCACCACTTTGTGGACTCATTGTCACGGATTGGTCAGGCTCTCACGATCCCCACTCACGAAGATCACCATCACCTGACTTCTAATGAGCACACAGCTGCATCACATTCACGAGCACCAGATAAAAGCACAGCACTCCAGTCGCTCATTGTCCGGGCTCGTCTCGACGAAAGCGGACAACTGAGCGACCACTCAGCGTAGTCATCCTCAGCTAAAACAAACGCTTTACTTACCTGTTCTCTTTGTATTCCTCCTAGTCTTCCTGGTCCACCCGAATCGTCCTGTCTTCCAGTCCTTCCAAGTCTGTGTCATCCTCTGTCAGCTGTATCTGGTGTGTGCTGTCCATCCTCGTGTATTCCTGTTACCCAGCCACGGAGGAAAAGACCCCAACATCATTCCTGATCCTCCTGGCTATCCTTCATGTGCTCCTTGTTGTCATTTAATAAACACCCTAACGTTTCCTTACCTCTGTCTCCTGTCCGCTTCATAACAGAAGCCCGGACCAATAACGACGACAACATGAGCACCCCCGATCACTTTCAAGAGCTGGTGGACCAGTTGAAGCGGATTCTACAGCCACCAGCTCCACTTTCCAACGCACCACCAGCACCGAGCACTTCCGCCTCCACAGTTTCTTCTTCGGCCCTTCCTTCCAGTCCCATGGCCCGACCAGCGCCCTACTCAGGCGGAGCGGGGGGAGTGCAATGGTTTTCTGTTACAATGTTCCCTCATATTCGAAATGCAACCTTCTCTATATCCCACAGATAAGTCAAAGATCGCCTACATCGTATCACTACTCTCTGGGCCTGCACTTAAATGGGCTGAGACGATCTGGAACCAAGCCGGGCCGGTCATGAATTCCATCACTACCTTCACGGAGTATTTCAAAGAGGTGTTTGGACGTTCTGATGGGGAAGTAGCCGCTGGAGAGCAGCTGTATCATCTAAAGCAAGGTACTCTATCTACACAGGAATATGCTCTCCGGTTTCGCACTCTAGCAGCTGCAAGTGGATGGAATGAGAGATCGTTGTTGACCACGTACCGGCTCGGCTTGGAACCCACTCTCCGAATCCAGCTGGCCACATTAGATGATACTATGGGTCTGGAGAGATTCATCCAACATTCTCTCCGATGTTCCGATCGTCTCCGTTCCTATCAACAGGACACCATCACCCCCTCGTCTGCACTCCTCCAATCGCCTGAGTCAACAGCCTCTCCAGAACCAGAACCCATGATAATAGAGTCTGGAAGACTGACATCAGCGGAACGACAGAGGAGGCTGACCCGGGGTCTGTGTCTATACTGCGGTGTCAGTGGACACACCCGTATGGAGTGTCCCCTTCGTCCCATTCGGACTTCAGTGAGTGTATTCAGTACGAATATTGAACAATGTAAACCACTTACTACCACCGTACAAATAACTACTGCCTCTATTTCTCTCCTTGTCACAGCCCTCATCGACTCCGGGTCAGCAGGGAACTTCATCTCCCAATCCCTCTGTCGTCAACTCCACCTACGTACTGAGGCGTCCTCGCATATATACCAGATACAACCGATAACCCAGTGCACTCGATCTTCGACCCGTATCCATCGACAATGCGAAGACATCCTTCTTCAAGTGGGGTTGTTACATCAAGAGAGGATTCAATTTCTGGTTCTGGAGGGTGCAAATATGGACATCATTCTAGGGCGCCCGTGGCTGGTGAAGCACGATCCCATCATCTCTTGGGGCACAGGAGAGATAAAGAAATGGGGATCTGGATGTACACCTACCTGTTTTCCAAATCTCCCTCTTCAAGGTCGGAACCCCATTTCTTTGTTTACAACATCGGTCGAGAGTCCTCCTGAGAAGCAGTCTATCCACATTCCTAAGGAGTACAGCTCCTTTCATGATGTCTTCTGCCCCAAGAGAGCTTCCCAGCTACCGCCGCATCGGCCATGGGACTGCGCGATCGACCTAGTTCCAGATGCCCAGTTGCCAAGAGGTAGGATCTACCCGCTCTCGCTTCCAGAGAATCAGGCAATGGAAGATTACATAAGGGAGGCTCTGAGTCAGGGGTACATACGTCACTCAAAATCACCAGCCGCCTCAAGCTTCTTCTTTGTGGCCAAGAAGGACGGAGGGCTGCGTCCATGCATCGACTACAGGGTCCTAAATAACGGTACAGTAAAATACCGATATCCCCTTCCTCTGGTACCAGCCGCTTTGGAACAGCTCCGAGAAGCTAAAGTCTTCACTAAATTGGACCTCCGCAGCGCGTATAATCTGATAAGAATACGTGAGGGGGACCAATGGAAGACAGCATTCGTGACCCCTACTGGCCACTATGAATATGAGGTCATGCCTTACGGTCTGGTCAACGCCCCCTCCGTATTCCAAAACTTCATTCATGAAGTCCTCCGGGAGTTTCTTCACCACTTTGTAATAGTGTACATAGATGACATCCTCATTTACTCCCGGAGTGAGGCCGAACATCGCCAACACGTTGCGGAGGTCCTACACACATTGAGAGAACATCACCTCTACCTCAAAGCGGAGAAATGCTCATTCCACCAGAAGTCGATTCATTTCTTGGGATACATCATTGACCAAACCGGTATACGTATGGATGGGAAGAAAATTGAGGCTGTTCTATCCTGGTCAGAACCCACTTCCATTAAGGAGCTCCAGAGGTTTCTTGGGTTTGCTAACTTTTATAGACGGTTTATCAAGGACTACAGTAGGATTACATCACCTCTCACTAATCTCCTCAAGGGTAAACCCAAAGGACTGGAGTGGACCAAAGAAGCAGCCGCAGCCTTCCGCCTTCTTAAGAAGGAGTTCACAAGGGCCCCACTCCTGACTCATCCTGACCCAAATCTTCCTTTCGTGGTGGAAGTGGACGCATCCACCACCGGCGTCGGGGCAGTATTATCCCAACATCATGATACACCGCCCCGACTGCATCCCTGTGCCTATTTCTCTCGGAAGTTGAGCCCGGCGGAGCAGAATTACAGCATAGGAGACAGGGAGCTTCTAGCAATCAAGCTAGCCTTGGAGGAGTGGCGTCACTGGTTGGAGGGAGCCAAACATCCGTTCCAGGTGATCACAGATCACAAAAACCTCCAATATATCAAAGAGGCCAAGAGACTATGTCCACGTCAAGCCAGATGGTCACTTTTCTTCTCACGTTTTGATTTCTCCATTTCCTATCGTCCAGGACCCAAGAATCTAAGAGCAGACGCTCTCTCTCGTTTACACGAGCATCACGATCATGAAGAACTCCCAACGAAGATTCTTCCCGAACACATCTCCATTTGTCCGATCACCTGGAACGCTCCTCCAGTCGTTGCCACTCCGGAAGCCCCTGCTCCGCCGGGATGCCCTCCTCATCGGCAGTTCATACCACCTGAACACCGGGTAGATCTGATCCACTCCTTACATACCTCGCTAGGCACTGGACATCCAGGGATCAACAATACTCTCTCGCTAGTATCCCAACGATTCTGGTGGCCAAACATGGCAAGGGATGTGAGGCAATATGTTCAGGGCTGTAAGGACTGTGCCCAATCCAAGAGCCCACGTCATCTACCCGCTGGAAAGCTCCATCCCTTGCCGATTCCGAACCGTCCCTGGTCACACCTAGGAGTGGACTTTATCACTGACCTCCCCTCGTCAGAAGGTAATACCTGTATTCTAGTCATCGTAGATAGATTCTCAAAGTTTGTCAAACTAATCCCTCTGAAAGGTCTTCCCACAGCCTTTGAAACAGCCGACAATATCTTTAATCAAGTCTTCAGGTCATTTGGTATTCCAGAAGATATTGTGTCGGACAGAGGTCCACAGTTCATCTCACGTCTATGGAAAGCCTTCTTCAAGCTCCTAGGTGTGGCCGTCAGCCTCTCTTCTGGATATCATCCCCAAACCAACGGGCAGACAGAGAGGAAGATTCAGGAGGTGGGACGGTTCCTGAGGACCTTCTGCAGTGGTCACCAGAGCTCCTGGAGCCAGTATTTGGGCTGGGCAGAATATGCCCAAAATTCACTGCGGCAACCCTCCACCGGACTCACGCCATTCCAGTGCGTCCTGGGCTTCCAACCACCGCTCTTTCCCTGGGATGGCGAACCATCTGATGTCCCCGCAGTGGATCACTGGTTCCGGGAGAGCGAGAGAGTCTGGGACGAGGCTCATCAACATCTGCAGAGGGCAGTCCGTCGAAGCAAGGTAACCGCCGATAGAAGAAGGTCTGAAGAACCCAGATACACACCCGGACAAAAGGTGTGGCTATCCACCCGGGACATACGCATGCGACTGCCCTCTCGCAAGTTAAGTCCCCGGTTTGTTGGTCCCTTCACCATCGTGGAACAGGTTAACCCCGTCACCTACAAACTACAATTACCCTCTCACTACCGTATTCACCCTACATTCCACGTATCACTCCTGAAACCCTATCACGATCCTGTTCTTCCCTCCACAGAGCCTGACCACGAAGAGGAACCCCCTCCTCCACTGCTCCTAGAAGAAGGAGCCGTCTACGCAGTGAAGGAGATCTTGCGTTCCCGACGTCGTGGTGGCCAGTTGGAGTACCTGGTGGACTGGGAAGGGTACGGCCCCGAAGAAAGGACATGGGTTCCCAGAGCTGATATTCTCGATCCTAGTCTCATGGTGGAGTTTCATGAGAGCCACCCTGAGTTCCCAGCGCCTAGAGGCAGAGGGAGACCACCACGGCGTCGGAGGTGTCGGCCCTCAGGAGCGGGCCCTGGGGAGGGGGGTACTGTCACGGATTGGTCAGGCTCTCACGATCCCCACTCACGAAGATCACCATCACCTGACTTCTAATGAGCACACAGCTGCATCACATTCACGAGCACCAGATAAAAGCACAGCACTCCAGTCGCTCATTGTCCGGGCTCGTCTCGACGAAAGCGGACAACTGAGCGACCACTCAGCGTAGTCATCCTCAGCTAAAACAAACGCTTTACTTACCTGTTCTCTTTGTATTCCTCCTAGTCTTCCTGGTCCACCCGAATCGTCCTGTCTTCCAGTCCTTCCAAGTCTGTGTCATCCTCTGTCAGCTGTATCTGGTGTGTGCTGTCCATCCTCGTGTATTCCTGTTACCCAGCCACGGAGGAAAAGACCCCAACATCATTCCTGATCCTCCTGGCTATCCTTCATGTGCTCCTTGTTGTCATTTAATAAACACCCTAACGTTTCCTTACCTCTGTCTCCTGTCCGCTTCATAACACTCATGAGTGTGCAGGTCTTAAAAGGAGGTGTGTTAAAGCACACGTTGCTATTTTGGGGAACTGAAATAGACTGTGCCATTGACCAAGTAAAAGCTGCTCTAAACACTTACACATTGCTGAATACACACAGGATGAACAGCAATACACAAATATATTTACAGATGAAAACAATTAAAGGATTAAAATGATACAAACATTATTATTTTCTACATAAATATAAAAACCACTGCCTCCATGCCTTCTTCACCTCGGGGGCTTTTTCAGTTTATTCATGACAATCTACATTAGTATAATGTTATTATTATCAGTATTATTTATTATATGCATATTTATATTTGTTTGAATAAAAACTAGTTTAGATTTGTCCTCCTGTGGGGTTTTGGAGACGTCTGCATCACCATATGGGGCATCAGAACAGGACGTGTGTTTGGATATAACTCAGTGTTTTGATCACACTTCGTTATTATTGTTCATTTATTCCTTTGCTGGAGATTAGAACTGAATTTAGAAATAGTTTTGACACAAATCTTTGTGCTTAACAAACTAAATTATATATGTAGGCTAATGGATGTGTTCAGTGGAGTGAGTTTCCACCGTTTCCTTACTCCACCAAAGTAAAGGAGTAAAGAGTAAAAGTAAAGTAAAGAGAAAGTAAAGAGGCTGAATGGAGGAGGCTTGTTCTTTATCCTCGTGCTGCAGATGCTCTGTTTAACTATTTTCTCGCTAGTTTTACCCTTACAAAGTCCGCCATGTAAATATCGCCATGGAGCGACGCAACTGACTCTTAAAGGGAATGTGAGAGGAGACTCTGATTGGTTTAATGCAGGTTATGCTCTAAACACACCCAAAACTCATTAAGAGAATCAGCACAACCCTGTTAGACCATGCGCCGGGGCACAGAGCAGATTTTTCCATCCTTATAACAGCAAAAGTGGATTCATACATGACCTTGTGCTTTAGATCGTTTAGGTTGTTAGAGCCCATTATGTTTAATAATGTGGTTCCTGGTTATTTAGTAAACTCTTTTCAAATGGTGAGGCAACAGCATTCACACAGTACTAGGGGTTGGGATTTTAATATTTGTTTATTTACTTTTATCAGTGTATAGGGGAAATTATATTTTTATAAACCATGTAATCATGTGGAACAAATTACCAAAACTGATCAAGGAAATAACAGACCTAAGGGTCTTCAAAAGATGGTTGTTGGATGATAATAGTTAGCTTGTGTGGTGAATGATAATGTTTTTTTAAGATTGTTATTGTATTGTGAATAATTTTGCTCCTGTTTTAAAATGTTGAGGCACTGTTTGTTTTATGCATTAACTGTACTTTGCCGTCATACTTTGTTTATTTATTTATTTTTTTATTTTTAAACAGCAGGGGCTACAATGGAAACAAGCTAAGGACTTTACTGTGTTTTTATCCTCGACAGTTTTATTTCAAAATGTTCGGGATACTTGTATTTTTGTACAGTTTGTTTAAAATCTGTCAAATAAATTAAATTCAAGTCCTTGCTCTGTTAAACATAATTTGGGCAATATTTGAAGAAAAGAAAAGAAAAACCGATATATTTCTGACTGCATGAATAAGGAACATGCACTGTTAATGCATTTGACAAAAACACTGAGTTTAATGAAAGCCTTTAATTACAGAGAAAAAAAATCATTCACTAAAGACATCGACTGAAAGAACAAAAACACAGCTCTCAGCTTTTACTCGTGATCATCTTCTTATAAACTGGCATGACTTTATTTCATTACAGAACAGTGTGAACAGTGTGTATTGAATAAAATCTATCTTCCTTACATAGGATTTTTTTAACTATACACACACACACACACACACTATGCAGCATGAATGTCTACACATATGTTCAAATGATAATATTTGTGTATGCATCTACACTCTAAAAATGCTGGGTTGTATTAACCCAATGTTGGGTCAAATATGAACAAACTCAACAGTTGGTTTATTTTTAAGTTAAATCTAAATTATTTTAATCCATCAGTTGAGATTGTCCATACTTGACCCAACATTGGGTTAATACAACCCAGCATTTTTCAGTGTACCAAACTATTATTTTGTATCTATTTTATTATATTTTACACACACACACACACACACACACACACACACACACACACACACACACACACACACACACACACACACGCAACATTAATATGTCAAATATAAAACTATTTTATAGTGCATTATATAGTGTGAACTGTAAACTACATTATATGTGATGATATATTTTATACCATATTAACAAATCTTAAAGTTGTGCTCAGAGGTCTGATATTTTAGCTCAAATATAACTTTCATAAGTATATGCACAAATAGAGCATGATGCTGAGTAAATGATGGCAGAATCCTAATGTTAAAACCATTTGAGTTAAACCATTAAACCAAGAACATTTATCTTCATAAGAAACCCTGCTCTTGCTTTCTCTGCTGCAGTCTCACAACAGAAAAATGAATTTGACTGGTCAACATGCTGTCTGAAACCCTGGTATTTTCCTTGCATGATCATCTGTCAGAACGCAGCTCAACATCTCAGGTGTGTTAAACCTTCACATGACCTGAAGACGAGCGCCAGACCTTCAGACCTGAGTGTCCATCAATGCAGATGAAACGCAAACACACACAGAATAATTCCTGATGACCCGCTCTGAGAGATGAACATCATGACAAACACAATCATGCTGGAGATCTGAAGTGCTGAACCCACAGCCAAACACGGGCCAAGAACAGCAGCTGAGCGCAAAACAGTGTTTCTTCAACATCTGAGAGACTAACTGAGAGGAAAAACAGACACATCAGCAGCTTTTACATGTTTGAACCTAAAGCGTATACCTTTATATTACCAAAACAGACCCACTGGGTACAAAAATGTAAACCTTATGAAATGGTACCACAGCAGTGACAGCTTGTGCACCTCTATTATACAGAAAATCTACTCTGCTCTGATTGGTCTTACTTACTGCCTTACTTTGCTTTACTCTAATTAGTCAGAGGGCCAAACACTGCTCTGTATGATCAGATAACCCTACTTCGCTCTGACTGGTCAAATGGGCATAGTCTGCTTTGGTTGAATGGCCCTAGTCTGCTCTGATTGGTCAGATGACCCAATCTGCTCTATCCTGATTGGTGAAATGGGCCTAGTCTACTTTGATTGTTCAAATAGGCCTAGTCTTCTCTAATTGGTCAACTGCACCTACTCTACTTCAATTGGTCAAACGGACCTAGTCTATACTCTGATTGATCAAGTGGGCTTAGTCTACTCAGATTGGACAAATGGGCCTAGTCCACTCTGATTGGTCAAACAGGCCTAGTCTTCTCCGATTGGTCAAACGCACCCTACTTTACTTAAATTAGTCAAATGGACCTAGTCTATACTCTGATTGATCAAATGGGCCTTGTCTGCTCTGATTGGTCAAATAGGCCTAGTCTTCTCTGATTGGTCAGATAGCCAGAGTCTACCCTGATTAGACAAACGGGCCTAGTCTGCTCTGATTGATCAAATGACCATAGTCCACTCTGAGTGGTCAAATGGCCTAGACAACTCTAATTGGTCAAACGGGCTTAATTTGCTTCGATTGGTGAAATGAGTCTAGTCTACTCAGATTGGTCAAAAAAGCGATTAGTCTACTCCGATTGGTCAAATGGGCTTAGTCTACTCTGATTGGTAAAATAGGCCTTTTTTCTCTGATTGGTCAAAAAGAGGCTTAGTCTACCCTGATTGGTCAAATGAGTCTATTCTACTCTGATTGGTAAAATAGGCCTTTTTTTCTCCGATTGGTCAAAAAGAGGCTAAATCTACCCTGGTTGGTCAAATGAGTCTGGTCTACTTTGATCGGTCAAAAAACTGCTTAGTTTACTCTGACCGGTCAAATGGCCTTGTCTACTATAACTGGTCAAACGGGTTTAATCTGCTCCGACTAGTCAAATGGTCTAAATTACTCCGATTGGTCAAAAAAGGGATTTAGTCTATTCCGATTGGTCAAATGGGCTTAGTCTATTCCGATTGGTCAAATTTAGTCTACTCCAGTTGGTGAAACAGGCCTACTCTACTTTGATTGGTCAAAATAGGGCTTAGTCAACCCCGATTGGTGAAATGGGCTTAGTCTGCATTCTGACTGACCAGATAGCAAACTATTCTTTTTTGGTAATTTAGCTCTTCTTTGCTTTGCTCTGATTGGTCTAGTGGTCAAACTGTGTTCTGATTGGTCAAACCGCCCTGCTCACTCAGCACTTGTTAACAGTGATATGAAAAGTAGTTTTTTTTTGCTGTATCAACTCCTCATCTTTTGGAAGTGGACTTCTTTTGGCAGCAGAAACCAGCATTTTCCCGAAATGTCAGCAACATAAACCAAACTCTTCCAGGACTCCACTACAACCACTTTATTTCTGAGGGTCAAAAAGGCTTGTGCAGGAAGTAAATCTGGAATTACTAACAATTCGCTTCAGGCACTTCAGAATTGCTTTCTTGGTTTTTTTGTAGAACAAGGTCATATCTGAAAAAGCATAATAAGGGTAATTTAAACTCATCACCTTGACATTTTATTCCTTCCCTAACACTTACATACAAATCAGATGAGTATCAAGTGTTGAGATCAGTGGAGACTGCTCTACATTGGCGGAGAGCGCTGCAGATTTCATGGACTTCAGCAGATCTCCGAGCACTAATAAAAACACTCAAACCCTCATTCAGATGCAGGAAACCATCGCAATGTTCCAAGCGGTGCATGAATTTAATGATATTGGCCGCACTTCTGATTCCTGTTGGTTTTCTTTCTCCGTGAGGGATTTCCCGCTCCACCAACACATTTGCATTCAATTACAAAATAAAAAAAGGATCAAGAGAACACGATGACTACAATTGCATTGTAAATCGCTTCCTGCGTTTGCAATGAAAATCCAAATGAGTCCATGTGGAAACACTTTCCACCTTTACTGCAAACCCACAGACGGGCAAAAACCTGCCTTCCTGCTCATGAGAAAAACTGCTGGAGTCAAATGGGTTGATGATTCATAACCGCTAGCTCAATAATAATACCTACAGAGCAGGAATATATGATTCTGTTACATCTGAAAATGACTTCTTAAACTCCGATTCAACTTCTGATTTAAACCGGAGATGAACCGAAGCAAAAAGTGCACAGGAGGGCAAAGAAAATACATTTAATTCAAAGAATTCTGCATACTGTTTCCATCTAGGACAAAGGCCCATTTGTCAAGACAAACAATGGATAATGAAAGAATGATTGATGGAACAAGAGAACAATAAAGATAATGATGCAAAGCGTGACAGGCTGATGGATTGATAGAGTGATGGATTGATGGATAGAATGATAGATCGACAAAGCAATGGAATGATAGATAGAGCTATCTGTGGGTTGTGCTCGGTTCAATTCAAATTCAATATAACATACAGTACAATAATTTCAGCAGTGTCCTGTTTGTTTCTTTTATATTCATGAAATGAAATCCATTCTGACAGTGACTGAGTATAAATATCTGGGCACCATTTTGGATTGATAAACTGAACTTTGAGGCCAACACTAATTTTATCTGTAAAAAGCATAGACTGTAAAATATATGGACGGAGTATCTGTGACGTCACCCATAGGTTTCTGAACACTGCAAAAGAAGCTACAAGTAGGCGCGGCCAACCGTTGCCATTTTGTTCGCGCGTCATCGAACCCACGGTGGGATACCAAACAAGGGCAAAGAGGAGGAGAGTGAGCGGAGCTACAGACACCTGCTGACACTTTGCTTAGACCTGGCAGACAGACTTTACTTTGGGAGAAACACTTAATACTTTATTACCTGCGACTCGTTTGTGTTCTGACCACATGTGCTTGGCTGTACACTATATCAATAAAGTGATTAGACTTTTAAAAACACTGTAGTAATAAATTGAGCCACTAAACATTGCTCTTATGACGTTTTTCTACAGGAGGAAAACGCGAAATACTTCCAAACACTTCAGATATAGTGTGTGTTAGTAAATGCAAGACTATTGATGAACTCCAGCATAACACTGTATGACAACGCTTCAGATGACTGTTCTAGAGCCTACAGATAATCAATCTGTCACATTCTGGAGTGCTTTACAGGTCTAAAGAAAAATATTAATGATAAATGATCTTAAATAAAACAAATACACTTATAGAGATGGTGTATAAGTATATAACTTTACTCACATGGGAAACAGAGGCCACACGAATGGTTTGTGAGCACAATTAAATGCACACAGCATCCCATATCATCTGATAATTGTAAGAAATAAGTCCAAAAGGCAGCTGACTGTGTAAAGCCACATAAAACAACACAAAAATACGATGAATATGCCGAGATCAGTGGCTAATCTGCCGGATTCAGCTGAGGTGAAGTGACGGCGACCAGCGAGACCTAGCTGTCACTCAAGTGGCCACGCCCTTAATTATGCAAACTTAATATAACCTAATATAAAGGAAATGGATGAGTTATAAAAAAATTCACCCACCTCACAGTTGTCATGGAGGGTAATAATAGCTATATGAACCAAAATCGTTCTTTGTACCAGGCTGTAAACACCTTATTTTCTGCTGTAAAGTTGGCCATTCTAACAGTGGACTCAATTGCAATTTGCTCTGTTATGGAGCCAGGACTAGCGGAATTTTGATGAATTGCAGTTTCAGTTACTTCCGTATTGGCTTCCCGAGGGAGAGCGGGTGGTTGCCGCTTGGTAAAAAAGCAAATCAAAGACTGATGTACTTGAGGAAGTTGAAGGGATTTAATGTGGATAAGCCTCTTCTTAAAACATTTTATGCTTCTTTTATTGAGTCTCTTTTAACTTTTGCTGTAATATGCTGGTATGGTAATTTGAGGGTGACAAGTAAAAACAGACTTTATAATAATAATAATAATAATTCCTTATATTTATATAGCGCTTTTCTGGGCACTCAAAGCGCTTTACACATTGTGGGGTAATCTCCTCATCCACCACCAGTGTGCAGCATCCACCTGGATGACGCGACGGCAGCCATTTTGCGCCAGACCGCACACCACACACCAGCTGATTGGTGGACAGGAGACAGAGTGATGAAGCCAGTTATGATATGGGGATGATTAGGAGGCCATGATAGACAGACGGGCAGATTTGGCTAGGATGACGGGGTTAAACACCTACTGTTTTTTTCGAAGGACATCCTGGGATTTTTAATGACCACAGAGAGTCAGGACCTCAGTTTAACATCTCATCTGAAAGACTTTCAAAAATTGTTCATCAATTTTAAAAGATCTTGGGCCTAAATCTTAACAGCACTGGACAAGTGTATGAGGAGAGAATCATAAAGAAGGCTGTGTCCATTTTAGCAGATGAGAACCACACACTTTATTTAAAGTTTTGCATCTTGCCGTCAGGCAGAAGGTATACTTATTCTCAACGGGCAAGGTCCAACAGATATTAGTATTCATTTGTTCCAACTGCAGTTTTAAGTGATTATTGTATTGTTTACTGTTATTTTATGTTGTTGAGTGTGACTTGTTGCTGTCAACTGTCGGCTATTGCTGTAAACCTAATTGCCCTTCGGGGACAATAAAGACATTCTAATCTAATTCTTATTTTAAAGGTGCCATTGGCTTAATAAATCTAATAGTTCTCTGATATCTACATAGTAGATTTATGGCTTTAGTAAGTAAAAAAAATCTCTA